>NW_010357497.1:147781-172727 GCF_000414095.1 Morus notabilis
ATTATTATTATTGTAATTATTATTATTATTATTATTATTATTATTATTATTATTGTCATTATTATTATTATCATTATTGTCATTATTATTATTGTCATTATTATTGTCATCATCATCATCATCATCATCATCATCATCATTATCATCATTATCATCATTATCATTATCATCATTATTATTATCATCATTATCATTATTATTATTATCATTATCATTATTATTATTATTATCATTATTATTATCATTATCATCATTATCATCATTATCATCATCATTATCATCATTATTATCATCATTATTATCATTATCATTATTATCATCATTATTATCATCATTATTATCATCATTATGATGATGATTATTATTATTATTATTATTATTTTTTTATTATTTTTTTATTATTATTACTTTTATTATTACTTTTATTATTATTGTTGTTGTTGTGTGGGAAAATGTGACGGACACGTGGACGGACGATAATGCGACACGTGGCCCTGATCATTCCCCACCAAGCAGAAAACCCTCGACGTCTACGGACCCCTCCTATTCCGCTGGACAGCGCGAAGCCCAAATTAGGACGACGATCCCTTATGGCATCGACAGATCACGCCGTAGGCACGAAGATCCCTCGGCCGCAGAAATGATCCAAAGTGGGTGATTGGGCCAAGCCGCGCTGACGACGAGGGGAACGTTCTTTAGAAGACGTGACGGGTTGCGTGCTTAAGTCGAAGACGTCTGCAGGCATTAATTACAAGCTCTCAAACCGCCCCACATAGGGGACAGAAAAGTATTACGGAGAAGCACAGAGCCGTAATAGGAGACTGATTGGCTGGGTGAATAGTGTTGATTACTGGGCTACGTCTGGGCCTACCAAGGAAGAGCACTTGAGTGCTCCCACCTAGGAAGGAAACCCCATAAGCGAAGGAAGCCCAGTATAAAAGGAGGAAGACCCCCAATAAGGCAGGGGTTGAGAAATTCCAAAGAAAAAGAGATTGAAGAAGAGTAATGGCTATAAATTGTTACCTTCTAAACATAAATACAAAGTCACAGTGGATGTAGCTCTCGTTTTATAGAGTGAACCACTATAAAAATTCCTTGTGTCATTTGTCCATGTATGATTTAGTTAACACACATGTTCAACAAATCCACATACGTTAAATACACCCACGGCCGGTAGTCCAAAGGAAAACCAAGAGGTAACCCGGCCAGTTTTTTGTTGGCGAAATTTAACCGTCAACAATTGGCGACTCCGCTGGGGACGAAAACGTTCAACCCCCAACTACATAATTATAAATCTCCATCCATCCAGGGAATATCGGGATGGAAGAAGATCTACGCCCGGTCGGAAACGAAGTCCCACCTCTAGACGCACCACGGCCAGACCCGATGCAGATGCAGGCCCAACTAACCACTCTAACCGAGCTGGTGCGTGGGCTAATGACCGTGGTGGAGCGCTTAGATGGAAGGAACTTCATGCCGCCATTAGAAGACGCCCCGAGGCCGCAAGGACCTGCTGTGGCTGGAGATTCGAACTACGGTGACCACCCACATATCCAAGAAGGAACCGGAGATAGTGAGAATCACTGGGGCCCTCCTAGGCCTCGGCCTTCCCAATCCTCCGGCAGCCGTTTGAGGCTTGCCGGACTCCGAGCTCCCGAGGATCAGGTACCGAGAGGTCCAGGAAACCCCGAGGTGCTATCCCAGAATCCAGGTGGAAACCTGCCAGGAAACTCAGGATCAGTATAGGCAGGTGGCCAGGCCTGAGGCGGACCCAACGCTCAGAGGGCAAAAGCGTCGAGAGCAGCCGGCTCAGCCATTTCGATAGAGGAAGCACGCGCCATCATGGAACGTATGGCCAGCCTGGAGCAAAAACTGACCGGGGACGTAGCGGGCCTAAAAAAGAATATAGGTCGTGTGGCTGAGGTGGTAAACGTTGATATCACGCCCAGCCGCACACATGACCATCCATTTACCGAAGAAATAATGGCGTCCCGTCTCCCCGATAAATACAGGTCGCCATTAATCCCACCGTATGATGGGCGAGGAGATCCCGACGACCATTTAGAGATGTACACGGGGCACATGCTCTTACACGGTTAGCCGAGGAGATCATGTACTGAGCCTTTTGAAACCATTTGATGGATTCCGCCCGAAGGTGGTTCCGGACGCTGAGGCCAAACTCCATCTCAAGCTGGGACGAGTTGAAGGAAGCATTTTCCCTCCAATTCATAGGGGTCAAAAAGTACATCCCCCCAAAGTAGAATCTGACGACGATATACCAGAAGCCGAACGAGTCACTCAAGGAATGGCTCGCAAGGTATGGGGAAGCTGCCGCCGCCACGATGGACATAACAGATAGAGAGGCCTTGATGGGGGGCCTTATCTAGCATGAAGAAAATTACCCCATTCAAAAGAGAGCTGAAACGGAAACCTCCGTCCAACTACAAGGAGTTTTTTGCGCGAGCACAGGGGTACATCAACGCTGAAGAGGCGGACGCAAACGACCCCGAGCACAGGACCAACAAGAATAAAGGAACCGAACAAGGGTCGATGCCTGCGAAATAGGATAAGAAGAAGCGTCGAGGTGGAGGAAACGGAGACAAGTAGCCCGCCGCGACGACGAGCGCCCCAGAAGCCAAGAAGCCGAGGCAAGAGGATACCCGTAAGCCTCGATTGTTCCAAAAATACGATTCCTACCACGAGCTAACGGTAGGAGTCGATGAGGTCTTCAATCAGGTTGGCCGCGGGAACTTGCTATGCCGACCGGAACCAATGAAGTCAGACCCCAGCCGAAGGAATCAGAAGAAATTCTGTAGGTTCCACGGCGATGTCGGCCACCACACCAACGATTGCGCCGACCTCAAGGATGAAATCGAAAGAGTGATCCGCGAGGGAAGGTTACAAGAGTTCAGGGCCGAGCGGAGACCTCGCAACGACGGCCACGGTGGGCAAAATGATGGTCGGCGTAGAGAGGATAACTAGCGCCTAGAAGACCGAGAACCCGTCGGCGTCATACGGACTGTCTTCGGCAGTCCTTATATAAGAGGAGACTCAAGGAGGTCTCAGAAGGACTACACCCACGAGGCCAGGGGGGTTTATCAGGAACGATTCTAGAGCGTCTCCGCGGCAAAAACCCCAAAGTACAGTCACACCGACGTGGCCTTTAACGAGGATGACGCCAGTGGGGTTCATTTCCCCCACAACGACGCCTTGGTGGTGGAAGCCATGATAGGAAACCACACCGTGTACAGAATCCTGGTAGACAATGGGAGCTCGGTGGACCTCCTATACTCCGACTGCTTGGAGAAGATGGGGATCCAAAAGGAACAATTGGAAAAAATCTCCCGGCCGCTATATGGTTTCACTGGGGACTCCGTTATCCCTCAAGGGACTATCCGGCTACCCATAACTGCCGGAGAAAAACCTCGACAGGCAACTACAATGGCCAATTTCGTGGTCATAACAGGAGGCTCCCAGTACAATGCGGTAATCGGGAGACCAACCCTCCAGGCATTGAGGACAATAACCTCCGTCTACCACTAAAAGGTCAAGTTCCCCACCCCAAATGGTGTAGGGGAAATGAAGAGCAACCAGTATGAAGCTAGGGTTGCATACTCTGACGCCCTGCGCAGATATGACTAGCCGAGAAGACAGGAGGCAAGGATGGTTCACCAGGGCCTCATCGAGGACATCGACCCCAGGATCCAAGAAGAAGTCACATGGTCTCAACCCGTCGAGCAGTTGGTGGAAATCCAAGTTGATGAAGGCGAGTCCACCAAAGTGCTGAAAGTGGGCTCGAGCTTAGCCCCATCACTTAAGGGTGAGATCGAAAACTTCCTCAGGAAGAACCTAGATGTCTTCGCCTGGAATCATTCCGACATAGAAGGGATCGACGCCGAGGTAATATGTCATTCCCTAAACGTCGACCCCTCATATCCGCCCAAGCGCCAGAAACGTCGACCGATGAACCTCGAGAGGTATGAAGCGCTGAAAGAAGAGGTCGACAAGTTGATCAATAATGGGTTCATCAGGGATGCCCATTACCCACGTTGGGTATCAAACCCCGTTCTAGTGATTAAGCCCAACGGGAACTAGAGGACATGCGTCGACTTCAGCGATCTCAACAAAGCCTGCCCAAAGGATGGCTTTCCACTCCCTCGAATAGACCAAATGGTCGACACCACAGCGGGACATGAGATGCTGAGCTTTATGGACGCCTACTCCGGGTACAATCAGATCCCCATGCATCCGGCCGACGAGGAGCACACATCCTTCATAACCGACAAAGGCCTCTACTGCTACAAGGTGATGCCTTTCGGCCTAAAGAATGCAGGAGCCACCTACCAGAGGCTTGTGGATAAAATGTTCGCTCAACAGCTCGGCAAAACGATGGAGGTCTACGTCGACGATATGCTTGTGAAAAGTACCAGGGCCAGCCATTACGTCAATCATCTGGGGGAAACGTTTGGTGTGTTAAGGAAATACCACATGAAACTCAATCCCCAGAAATGTACCTTTGGAGTTGGGTCGGGGAAATTTCTCAGTTTTATGGTCAGCAACCGCGGGATTGAAGCAAACCCCGAGAAAATCAAAGCCTTACATGATATGTGCTCCCCAACAAAACTGAAGGAAGTGCAAAGATTAACAGGATGTGTCGCCGCCCTAAACAGGTTCATATCAAAAGCAACCGACAAATGCGTCCCCTTCTTCGACGCTTTGAAAGGAAGCAAACGCTTTGAGTGGACACCACAATGTGAGGAGGCCTTCCAGAAATTGAAAGAGCATTTAGGCAAGCCCCCAATTTTGTCAAAACCAAACGTCGACGAGGAGCTTAGCCTATACCTCTCTGTGTCCCAACACGCCGTAAGCTTCGTATTAGTAAGAGAAGAAGAGAGGGTGTAATTGCCGATCTACTATGTGAGCAAAAGGCTCCTCGACGCCGAGTCAAAATACAGCGAAATGGAGCGCCTAGCCCTCGCCCTGATGATAGCTTCAAGGAAGCTTCGACACTACTTCTAATCTCACACAATACGAGTTCTCACAAACCACCCGCTGAGACAGGCCCTACAAAAGCCCGAAACTTCCAGTCGACTCCTCAAATGGTCGGTAGAATTGAGCCAGTTTGACATAAAATATGTGCCAAGGACTGCGATCAAGGGCCAAGCGCTCGCCAATTTTCTGGCCGAGTTCTCTCATAGACCAGCTCCCGCCACATCTGGAGAAGTCGAGGTTACAAAATGGAAGCTCTACGTAGATGGGGTGTCGAGCGAAAACAGGTCAGGAGCCGGCGTCTTATTAATCAGCCCCGAAGGCCACAAGGTTACCTCGGCGGTTCGATTTAAATTCAAGACGTCAAACAATGAGGCGGAATATGAAGCACTAATTGCTGGACTACGGTTAGCCAGCCACCTGAAGATCGAAAGGCTCAGCGTATTCAGCTATTCTCAACTGGTCATTGTGCAAGTAAAGGAAGAATACCAAGCACGCGGCGAGAAGATGGGAGCGTACTTAGGAAAGCTAAAAGAAGAACTCGTTAAGTTCAAAAACTACGAGATACTCCAGATACCACGAGCCAAAAATGCGAACGCCGACGCTCTGGCAAAGCTAGCATCTTGTAGAGAATCTGACACACTAGGGGTCGTTCCTATCGAAGAATTAGAGCGCCCAACTATCGAAGAAAAGGTTAAGGCGTTAATCGTCCAAGTAGGTGAAAATTGGATGACTCCACTCATCCATTACCTAATGGATGCACAACTGCCGAACGACAAAGATGAAGCCAGACGGATCAGGTATAGAGCTGCTAGGTACTTATTGTACGACGGCTTGCTCTACCGACGAGGCTACTCAACCCCTCTACAGCGGTGCTTGGATGATGCCGAAGCCCAGAAGGTCCTCCACGAAATCCATGAGGGAGTTTGCAGTAACCACACTGGAGGGCAGTCTCTGGCTCTAAAGGTTTTAAGGCAAGGATACTACTGGCCCACGCTAAAAAAGGACGCTTTTCAATACGCCCGGCGTTGCGATAAATGCCAAAAGTATGCCACAATTCCTAGAGCACCCCCAGAAAATTTAACTTACATTCTCAGCCCTTGGCCCTTCGCCAAATGGGGGGTTGACTTGATCGAGCCGTTACATCTTGCATTCGGAGGATTTAAGTTTGCAATCATTGCGGTGGACTACTACACGAAGTGGACAGAGGCAAAGGCTCTAACTGCAACCACGGAAGTGGCCTGCACCAAATTCATATGGGACCACATCGTATGCAGGTTCGGGTTTCCCCACTCAATAATATCCGACAACGGAAAGCAGTTTGACAACGCCTCAGCATGCAGATTCTGTGATAGCTTAGGCATCCGGAAAGACTTCTCGGCGCCGATCCATCCACAATCAAATGGACAAGTCGAGGCGGTCAATAAGATACTAAAGTATACCCTCAAAAAGAGACTCGACGATCTGAAGGGGAGATGGGCCGAGGAACTTCCCAAGGTCTTATGGGCATACCGAACGACGAGCCGAACCACTACGGGTGAGACACCCTTCTCCATGGCATATGGCGTCGAAGTAGTGCTCCCCATAGAAATTGAAACGCCGACTCTAAGAACTATCGTCCATAATGACGATGACATCGCGGAGGGCATGAACGGAGAACTCGACTTATTGGAAGAAAAAAGTCTCGACTCCCACCTACGTCTCGCCGCCTATCAGCAAAGAACAGCGCGATACTACAATAAGAAGGTTCGGCAGAGAAGGTTCATCCCAGGAGACCTAGTATTAAAAAGGGTAACGCAGAGCACGAAGCCCAAAAATACTGGCCCACTGGGCCCAACTTGGGAAGGGCCCTACTGTATAAGGGAAGTACTACGCCCCGGTACCTATATTTTGGAGACCCTCGACGGCAAAAGGATTCAACACCCGTGGAATGCAAAACAGCTAAGGCTGTACTACCAATAATGTATGAAATTCTTACATATCTCAATTGTACATTCTTTATAAATTGAATAAATTGATATATTTGCAGAAAGAAAAGAATTCACCCCTTAATAACATGTCTGCTTTAAAAACCAAGGTTATATTAAACAGACATGGGGGACAGAGGTCCACGGATCACTAAAAAATGACACGACAACCCCAAGGGGTGCAATCGGCGTCAAATCCTCCAAGGAGGAAAGATGAGAACTTAGCAAAATTCCAAGGGATTTTCTAAGACGACGACCCTAAGGGGTACAATCGACGTCAAATCCTCCAAGGAGGAAAGACGAGAACTTAGCAAAATTCCAAGCGATTTTCTAAGACGACGACCCCAAGGGGTACGATCGACGTCAGATCCTACAAAGAGGAAAGGCAAAGACTTAGTAAAATTCTAAGGAGTTTTCTAAGAAAGCAGCAATTGCAAATCAAAGTATAAATTAAATCTGTTGTCTTTTATATATATATATAAGGAGTAGATAAAATAAAAGATGTCTGAATCAACAATAAAGTTACAAACAAAAGGGAGACAGGACAAAATCATTCAGGCCTTGCCGCCAGCCGCTGATTCTTCGCCATCACCAGGTGGGGAAACGTTGTCGTCGCCAGCAGGAGGAGGAGAGCTATAAAGGAAGCTCAAGTCCCACTCAGGACGCTCTTTTTTTATCAGGTCGACAATTTGTTGACCCACAGATTGAAAATCCCTGGTGCGGATGTCAGTGAGCTCCTGAGAAGCCTTGAACTCCTCAATGATCTCGACGCGCCTGGCATCGAAAGCAAATGCAGCTTCTGCCTCAGCTTCCCTCTTCTCCTCAGTCTTCCCCTCAGTAAAACGCTTCTCCGCTTCCCCAGCCGCTTCAGACAAATTTTTGCCAGACAGGTATGCCCGCTCCGTGAGACTCGCGACCTCAGCTTTCAACTTTAGTAGTTCATCTTCCAAACTAGCCAGCTTTGCCAAGGCCACGTCCCTCTTCTCGACGGCATCATCTAGATTCTTTTTAGCGTCGGAAACAAGGGACTGAAGCTTGGCCTCCACTTCGTCCATCTCATTTTTACGCTCCTCAACCTTGACAAGGTTAAGGAGGTTAAAAATGGAAAGGACCAGGCTCTGAAAAGTTGAAGGTCAGAAAAACAGAAATGCAGAATGACAAGTAAAAAAAAATTTATTACCTGGATCTGGAAGGAAATCAGTTTTCGCTGACGGTCGACCAAGGAAGATTGGGTGGCAGCAACCCAATGTGGCTCGAGAAAAGACTCATAGAGAGCCTGAAAGACGAGGGAGAAGCGAGGAGGAAGTTTCAGCATCGCCCCAATCTCGGCATCAGATATATTCGGGACTTGGAACTTGGGGTCCATAATTTTGGCCCCCGGAATAAGCACGCGCTCTCTCGGCGCCAGCGGAATGTCGACGTCAGGAATAGGGATTGTTGGCGTCCACGTTTCTACCACCGGCGTTTTTTCCTTTCGCCTCTTTTTCCGCATAAGATCCGCCTCCGACCCCGAAGGACCCTTGGTCTTCCTGCTCCTTGGAACGTGGGAAGAAGAGCTAGCTTTCTCTTTTCCCTTCGACGGGGGCGGTTGGCTAGGCGGGTGCTGTTGGTCCGACGGTTGCTGCTGACTCGGCCCAGATTGCTGGCTTCCAGGAAGTTGAATCCTCAAAGACGCCATTTCTACAAGAAACGATGAGATTAAGACATAGTCAGCAGTTGAAAAGCCCAAGTTACAATAAAGAAGGGCGTCGAAAGCAAAAGATACCTTCGTCGTTTAGGTGAAAGTATTGACGGACGGCGTCTAAATCGGCAGGGTCTGGGAGATCAAGGATTAAACCAGCGTCGCGAAGGTTTTTCTCGATCAAAAGCATTTCGATATGGCGAGCCTCTAACGAATAAGAGAAAGCCTTCTCAATCCTCGCTAAGCTGTTGCCAGAAAACTTCGGCCGGTCCTGGTTAACTGAAGGATAGAAGATAATCAGCATATCAACGGAAAGAGGTGAAGTAAAATAAAGGAAAATCAAAATCCTCACCCATGTTCCCAAACGCCGCCTGCACCTGCCTTCGGCGCGGCAGGCGGTCGTTAGGGTGAAAATTGAAAGGCCCGCGAATCATGAAGAACATGGGCTTCCACCCATGTGACAACGAGGGAATGCCCAATATAAGCTTCCCGAATCTAGGCTGAAACCTCCCGTGACCGCTCAAAAAATACCACCCCTCACACTTGGTGACGTGGCATAACTTATACATAAATCGGAACTCATCTACAGGGAGTTCCATATCGAATTGCTGGTGCCATAAAATCCAGGCACCGGCGAAGCAGTACCAGAAGTTTGGCGCCAGCTGAGCGGGAGAAATGCCGTAAAAATGGCAGTAGTCCTTTACAAAAGGATGAACTGGGAGGGTCATCCCCGCCGTAACCGCTCTAGTATAGACCGGAAGGTATCCGGTCGGCGGCATGCTGGTTCTAAAATGGACATCCGGAAGAAGGTATTCGAACCACCTCCCGTCAATGCATCCTTCCTTCACAGCCCGGATGATATCTTTGTTCCGGACCCTCGACGCCACAACGTCGACGGTGAAGAAAGGCCAATCCAGCTCACCACTCGTGGCAGCCAGGGGGCATCTACCGTCAAGGCAGCAACCCCGCCTACTCTACCCCCGGTGAAGGGGATCCGTTCAACTATCTCATCCAGAAACCGTTCGACGCTACCGAATTCACTTCCGAAGTCGTCGCCCGGCTCATATCTTTCTCCAACATCTTCAGTGTCCCTCAGCACGGAGTCGACGCTGGAAGACGAAGAAGACCATGAAATCTCCACCACAGAGGGGGGGTCTAGACGGACAATAGGAGAATCCTCTCGACTGGGGGAACTTTGGGCCATTGTTCTGGTGATTAAAAAGACAAGAAGCTAAGTTAAAACCCTAACGTCGAGAGGAAGAAAGGATGGCTATTCTAAACGATGACAACTCAAAATGTCTCGACTTGACGTCGACCATTCATATGGGAATGATAACGGTGAGTGATCATAGGATTCCAGGTTCCCCAGAACCAGAAACCGGAAGCGCACGGATAGCAAAGAGATGGTATCCGAAGCGGAAGGACAAAACGGAGTAAGTCTCCTTAACTTCTACATTCCGCACATTCTTTAGACATATACACATAGTTCAAACAAAAAGAATAGAAGGAGCCCGTGTATAAGAAAAACAGACAGATGATGGAAAGGCTTACCGGTGAAGAAGGATTCCCGGGAAAGTCTGGAAGAAAGAACGGCTGCGCGATATGCCTCGAAGAGCAGGAAGCATGAACCGGAGGTTAGAGAGGGAGGAGTCCGTCGGAGAAGGCGGCAGTCCAACAGGTGCGAAGAGAGTTTGAAGTTTTGAAAAAATGGCTCTCGAGTTCGTAAAGGGTATTTAAAGGAACGGACATCCTCGACCCTGACCGTCGGATGAAGATTTTAAAAAATCCAACGGCAAGGGAATCATGCCCAGATCTAACGGTGATAAAAGAGGGCGGGAAGCGGAGAGGTCGCGATCCAAGGGCCCATTTTCATCGTTTCAAAATAAGGTCGTATGTTATCATGAGAAATCAATCGACGCGACGGTTGCGTCCCCCGAAGGAAATCTGAAGCGCCCAGGCCATCATTGCAAACGGAGGCTCGGGACCGGTTTCCCACACCCAAAGCATGGAAGGACAACCGAACCTAAGTCTGAGGCCACCCAAAAAGAGCCCTCAACCTGGGGGGTAGCTGTTGTGTGGGAAAATGTGACGGACACGTGGACGAACGATAATACGACACGTGGCCCTGACCACTCCCCACCAAGCAGAAAACCCTCGACGTCTACGGACCCCTCCTATTCCGCTGGACAGCGCGAAGCCCAAATTAGGACGATGATCCCTTATGGCGTCGACAGATCGCGTCGTAGGCACGAAGATCCCTCGGCCGCAGAAAGGATCCAAAGTGGGCGATTGGGCCAAGCCGCGCTGACGATGAGGGGAACGTTCTTTAGAATACGTGACGGGTTGCGTGCTTAAGTGGAAGACGTCTGCAGGCATTAATTACAAGCTCTCAAACCGCCCCACATAGGGGACAGAAAAGTATTACGGAGAAGCACATAGTCGTAATAGGAGACTGATTGGCTGGGTGAACAGTGCTGATTAGTGGGCTACATCTGGGCCTACCAAGGAAGAGCACTTAAGTGCTCCCACCTAGGAAGGAAACCCCCTAAACGAAGGAAGCCCAGTATAAAAGGAGGAAGACCCCCAATAAGGCAGGGGTTGAGAAATTCCAAAGAAAAAGAGATTGAAGAAGAGCAATGGCTGTAAATTGTTACCTTCTAAACATAAATACAAAGTCACAGTGGATGTAGCTCTCATTTTATAGAGTGAACCACTATAAAAATTTCTTGTGTCATTTGTCCATGTATGATTTAGTTAACACACAAACACACATGTTCAACAAATCCACATACGTTAAATACACCCACGGTTGGTAGTCCAAAGGAAAACCAATAGGTAACCCGGCGGATTTTTGTTGGTGAAATTTGACCGTCAACAATTATTATTATTATTATTATTATTATTATTATTATTATTATTATTATTATTATTACTATTATTATTATGAGATTCCCATGATTTTGAGATTCTTGGGAATTTGAATAACACCTTATTGGGTGGGATTAGGATTACCCCAAAATGGGGTAATGTGAAACCCATGGGCTTCACTTTCCTGAGTTTTAAAAAAGTCTAATAATTGTACCAAACATGAGAATCTGAAAGATTCTCATTCCCACCCCTATGATTACCCCATACCAAACGCCCCCTAAGAGTTCTCCTTTTAGAGTATGTTTGGTAGGAAAGAAAAGTAGAAGGAAGGAAGAAGGTGGAGGGATTTTAGGATGAAAAATGAAAATGTAGATTTTTTGGTAGTAGAGAAAATAGAAAGGAAGAGATTATTATTATTATTACTATTATTATTATATTATTATTGTGTGGAAAAATATGGGTGACATGTGGAACGGCGACAGCGTGACACGTGGCCTTGCTTTCTCTTAAAAGGTGACAACCCTCGACGCTTCAAGCTCGCTTCCCCTCTACGCTGCAAAGAAAGTCCCAACTCTGGACGTCGACCAGTTGTGCCGTCGAACTTATGGCAACAGTTCTTCTGGAAAGGGTCAACTGTTAGAAAGAACATAAGGTCTACACAGCACAGATGATGAGGGGAATACTCTTCAAAAAGGAGCTTGACATCACAAGTTGTGTCTAGGGATGGGAGACGTCTGCAGCACGGGCATTAATTGCAATCCCCTAAACCACCCTACAATTCCACAGAGCTGTAATGGAAGACCAATTGGCTAAGTGAACAGTCCAAAAGGTGATTAGTTGGCTATGATCTAGGCCTATAACGATAGGCCACTCGAGTACTTCTACCTACAAAAGAAAACCACCCCCGAAGGAAGCTTGGGCTATAAAAGGGGCAAAGCCCCATACACGAAGGGGATGGATTTCTCGAGTATTGAATCAAAGAGAGAATATACGTGCATGTAAATTGTAAAAGTCCCAAGAGAAATACAATACACAAGTGGATGTAGCTCTTCATTAACAGAGTGAACCACTATAAATTTCGTGTGTCCTCATTCAAGCATTATTCTCGTGCTTCCAAAAATACAACAAACACTTCATAGCATAATTTCAAATATACAGTTAATTTCCAGCCGGTAACCCAACGGGATACTAGTGGGTAACCTGGCGTATTTCTATTGTCAAAATTCAGCCGTCAACAATTGGTGACTCCACTGGGGACCGAACCCAGAATCTCTGGTTCATACGTTTGACCCCCGACAACAAAGAAGTAGTCAGCAACCATGCCTCCAAGAAAAAGAAGGAGTCGGGGATAGTGAGAATCTTAGAGGTGATCCCAGGCCTCGGCCTTCCCAATCCGCCGGCAGTCGTCTAAGGGCCGCCGAACTCCGGGCTCCTGAGAACCAAATAGCCAGAGGTCTGGGAAACCCCAAAGCGCCACCTCAGAACCCAGGTAGAAACCTTCCAGGAGATGCGGGGTCAGTGCAAGTGGGCAGACGGGCAAGGGGTGGACCCAACGCACAAAGGGCAGAAGTGTCGAGAGGAGCCGGTTCTTGCGGGTTCAGCAATCTCTACGGAGGAGGCACTAGCCATCATGGAGCGCATGGCTAACCTAGAGCAAAAGCTCACGGGCGATGTCGCCGGCCTAAAGAAAAATATAGGGTGAGTGGCCAAGGTGGTGAATGTTGACATCACACCTAGCCGGACGCACGACCACCCGTTTACCGCAGAAATTATGGCACCACCTCTCCACGATAAATACAGGTCACTGTCGATCCCGCCGTATGACGGCAGAGGGGATCCCGACGATCACCTAGAAATGTACACGGGGCACATGCTCTTGCATGGATATGCCGAGGAGATCATGTGCCGAGCCTTCCGAAACCATCTAACGGACTCTGCCCGGAGATGGTTTCGACCGCTAAAGCCAAACTCCATCTCAAGCTGGGATGAGTTGAATGAAGCATTTTCTCTCCAGTTTATGGGAGTGAAGAAATATGTCCCTCTAAAGCAGAATTTGACAACGATATACCAGAAGCCAAACGAGTCGTTAAAAGAGTGGCTCGCGAGGTATGGGGAAGCTATCGTCGCGACAATGGATATAACCGACAGAGAGGCCTTGATAGGGGCGTTATCTAGCATGAAGAAAATTACCCCCTTCAAGAGAGAGCTAAATCGGAAGCCCCCGTCCAGTTACAAAGAATTCCTTGCACGAGCGCAAGGGTACATCAACGCCGAGGAAGTAGATGCAAACGACCCCGAGCACAGGTCCAATAAAAACAAAGGGACTGAACAAGGGTCGACGGTAGGAAAGCAGGAGGGAAAGAAACGACGAGGCGGAGGAAGAGGGGACAAGTAGCCTGCTTCGGCGCCGAACACTCCAGAAGCTAAAAAGCTGAGGCAAGAGGAGAACCGCAAGCCTCGACCGTTTTAAAGGTACGATTCCTACCATGAATTAACAGTAGGAGTCGAGGAAGTGTTTAATCAGGTAGGTCACAGGAACTTACTGCGCCGCCTATAGCCGATTAGGTCAGATCCCAGCCGAAGGAACTAGAAAAAATATTGTAGGTTCCACCGTGACATCGGCCACCACACCAATGATTACACCGATCTTAAATATGAGATAGAAAGGGTAATCCGTGAGGGAAGGCTACAGGAGTTCAAGGCCAAGCGGAGACCAAGAAACGATGGCCACGGCATTCAAAATGACGGTTGACACCAATAGGAGAACCAGCGACCAGAGGACCGAGAACCCGTCGGCGTCATATGAACCGTCCTCAGCGGTCCGTATATTGGAGAAGACTCGAGGAGATCTCAAAAAGACTACGCCCACGAAGCCAAAGGGGTGTACCAGGAAAGGTTATGTAGTGTCTTTGCCACAAAAGTAACAAGGTTCGACAGCGCTGACTTAGCGTTTAATGAGGATGACGCCAACGGGGTTCACTTCCCCCACAATGACGCCTTGGTGGTAGAAGCCATAATTGGAAATCACACCGTATGCCAAATCCTGGTGGACAATGGGAGCTCAGTAGACCTCCTATACTCCGACTGCCTAGAAAATATGGGTATCCCGAAGGAGCAATTGGAAAAAACCTCCAGGCCACTGTACGATTTCACTGGGGACTCCGTCATCCCTCAGGGGACAATCCGGCTGCCTATAACTGCCGGGGAGAAATCTCGACAAGCCATTATAATGGCCAATTTTGTGGTGATAAAGGGATGCTCCAAATACAATGTCATCATTGGGAGGCCGACCCTTCAGGCGTTGAGGACAATAACCTCCATCTACCACCAGAAGGTCAAATTCCATACCCCAAACAGTGTAGGTGAAATAAAGAGCAACCAGTACGAGGCTAGGGTTGCGTATTCTGATGCCTTGCGCGGATATGATCAGCCAGGGAGGCAGGAGGCCAGAATGGTCTATCAAGGCGCCAGTGAGGACATAGACCCCAGGGTTCAAGAAGAGGCCACATGGTCTCAACTCGTCGGGTGGATATTCGAGTCAATGAGGACGAGCCAACTAGAGTGCTGAAAGTAGGTTCTAACTTAACCCCATCACTTAGGGTGGAAGTCGAGAGCTTCCTCAAGAAGAACCTGGATGCCTTCGCCTGGAATCATGCGGATATGGAAGGGATCAACCCAGAAGTCATATGCCATTCTTTGAATATTGACCCCTCATATCCCCCTAAACGCCAGAAGCACCGACCAATGAACCTGGAGAGGTACGAGGCATTGAAAGAAGAGGTCAATAAGTTAATCAACAACGGTTTCATTAGGGAGGCCTATTACCCACGATGGGTCTCAAACCCCATTTTGGTGGTCAAACCTAACGGAACATGGAGAACATGCATCGACTTCAGTGACCTCAACAAAGCCTGCCCAAAGGATGGTTTCCCGCTCCCTCGAATAGACCAAATGGTCGACGCCACTGTAGGGCATGAGATGCTGAGTTTTATGGATGCCTACTCCGGATACAACCAGATCCCTATGCATCCAACCGACAAGGAGCACACATCCTTCATAACCGATAGAGGCTTCTACTGTTGAATGGACACCACAATGTGAAGAGGCCTTTCAAAAATTGAAGGAGCACCTAGGCAGGCCCCCGATCCTGTCAAAATCTATCCCCGACGAGGAGTTGAGCCTATACCTCTCTGTGTCACAACACGCCGTGAGCTCCGTGCTAATAAGAGAGGAAGAAAGGGCCCAACTGCCTGTCTACTATGTAAGCAAAAGACTCCTCGACGCCAAGTCAAGGTACACTGAAATGGAACAACTGGCCCTCACCCTGATGGTAGCCTCAAGGAAGCTTCGGCATTACTTTCAATCCCACACAATACGGGTTCTTACAAACCACCCGTTAAGACAGGCGTTGCAAAAGCCCGAAACATCTGGTCAACTTCTTAAATGGTCGGTGGAGTTAAGCCAGTTCGACATTAAGTATGTACCGAGAGCAGCAATCAAGGGGCAGATGCTGGCTGATTTCCTAGCCGAGTTCTCTCACAGACTGACACCCGCCACACACGAAGAAGTCGAGATAATGAAGTGGAGGCTCTACGTGGATGGAGCATCGAGCGAAAATGGGTCAGGAGTCGGTGTCCTATTGATCAGCCCGGAAGGCCACAAGATTACTTCGGCGGTACGATTTAAATTCATGGGGTCGAATAATGAAGCCGAGTACGAGGCGCTGATTGCAGGACTACGACTGGCGAATCACTTGAAAGTCGAGAGGCTCGGCATCTTTAGTGACTCTCAACTGGTTGTTTGACAAGTAAATGAGGAATACCAAGCGCGCGGTAAAAAAATGGGTGCGTACTTGAGAAAGGTGAAGGAAGAGCTCGTCAAGGTCAAAAGCTATGAAATACTTCAAATACCATGAACTGAGAACACCAACGCCGACGCCTTGGCAAAGCTAGCATCGTTAAAGAATTCTGACATACTAGGGATCGTTCCTATCGAAGAACTGGAGCGGCCGACCATTAAGAAAAAAATAGAGGCCATGACCATCCAGACGGACGAAGGTTGGATGATGCCACTCATCCAATATGTAACGGATGCAAAGTTGCCGAATGATAAAGACGAGGCCAGACGAATCAGGTATAGAGCCACCAAATACCTATTATACGATGGCTTACTTTACCGACAAGGTTATTCCACGCCTTTGCAGCGGTGCCTAAACAATAACGAAGCCCAGGAGGTCCTCCGGGAAATCTATGAAGGAGTATGCGGTAATTACACTAGGGGTAGTCTTTAGCTCTTAAGGTTTTTAGGCAAGGGTACTATTGGCCTACGCTTAAAAAAGACGCGTTCCAATATGCTCGACGCTGCGATAAGTGCCAAAAATATACCACAATCCCTAGAGCACCCCTAGAAAACCTAACCCCTATTCTCAGTCCATGGCCCTTTGCCAAATGGGGGGTCGACCTGATCGGGCCCTTACACCTCACCCCGGGAGGCTTTAAGTTTACCATCGTCGCAGTAGACTACTACACTAAATAGGCAGAGGCAAAGGCTCTAACAACGACCACAAAAGCAGCTTGCACCAACATCATGTGGAACAACATCGTGTGCAGATTCGGGGTCCCACACTCAGTAGTATCTGACAATGGGAAACAATTCGATAATGCCTCAACATGCAAGTTCTACGATAGCTTAGGCATTCGAAAGGACTTCTCGGCGCCGATACATCCATAGTCCAATGGTCAAGTCGAGGGCGTCAACAAAATATTAAAGTATACCCTAAAGAAGAAGCTCGACAATTTAAAGGGCAGATGGGCAGAAGAACTTCCAAAGGTCCTATGGGCATATAGAACGACAAGTCGAACCACCACGGGTGAAACACCCTTCTCCATGGCATATGGCGTCGAGGTGGTACTCCCCGTAAAAATTGAGACACCGACTCTAAGAACTGTTGTCTACAATGACGACAGTAATGCAGAAGCCATGAATGGAGAACTCAGCCTGTTAGAAGAAAAAAGACTCAACTACGCCTCGCCGCCTATCAGCAAGGGCAGCACGGTCTTACAACAAGAGAGTTAAATTATGATACCCCATGGTCGAATATTTGTTGGTTTCCAAATTAAATTCGAGTGTGAAAGCGTGGTAATGCAGATCGGGTCCGAATAAAAATTTTCACAAAATTTTTACGGACGATATAGATTATATTAATTTATACAATAATAAATTAATCTCATTAATTTATAACAATGGATACTTTGCTGACGATTAGGATGATAACTTGGAGTCTTTGGCTAACGACCGATTCTTGCTCCAAAGCTTTTTTAGAAAACCCAAGTCTTCCTCGTGTACTCCTTGAAACTTGCAAGACGTAGAGTGTGGGCTCAAGAAAATTATCGGATCACTCAATAATTTGTACTCTTTCACTATCATCACATGTATGTGAAAGAATTAGGAAAATTGCAAGAACTTTTCTTCTCTTTTCTCTCTTAAAATTCAGCCAACTCTTGTGAATTAGGGAGAGAAAAACTTTTCTACCACTTTTTTTTCCAATTTACTATTGTCTCCTATTTATAGACAATTTAGGATAAGCCTTTTCTTCTTCCTTTAGAAAAACTTATCAAACAAGTTATATCAAAACTTGTCAAACAAGTTAAACCAAAGCTTGTATATCAAGTTAAACCAAAGCTTGTCAAACAAGTAAAGCTCTACTTCTCCTCTGGAATTACTTGTCATACACGTAAACCTTGTCCAACAACTAAACCTTTTACTTGTTAAACAAGTAAAACTTTACTTCTACTTTGGAATTACTTGTCATACAAGTAAACCTTGTCCAACAAGTAAACCTTGTCAAACAAGTTAACCTTTTACTTGTCAAACAAGAAAACCGGATTACTTGGAGAAGAAGCAACTAAATCCCAGTGTGTATTTTTCCCAGTGTCACACGCCCCTTGTGGTCCCAGCACAGTGTGTGACAAAATAATTAATTCTTAATTAATTATTCACGAGTGATATAAAATCACGATAATTCATGTTGTCTTGTAAAGAATATAAGGATGACGCGGGGACTTATAGACCTATAATTCTGAGCTTCAATAAAATTAATAATTAATTAAACTCTTTAATTAATTCTATTAATTCTAAAAGTTACTCCACCAAAAACTTAAAATTGCACTCTCGAAATTAGACATAATTTACTTCTAAGAACTTGAAGTGTCCATTTGATATAGTCACTACATATAGATCGATCCTCCATAAATAATTCATAATTAGAGCTAGGTAGAATCCGCTAACCTCTCTAATTACATCTTTATCCTTGAGTACCATTGATTCACTAATGAATAGTATATTCATAAAACACATTCATGAATACGAGCTCGTTACTTATTCAAGTACCAAATCAACCCTCAAGGAAATTATTTATCCGCTTCTTCAAAGAAGAAGGAATGGATTTCATCTTGTATATTAACATTCTCGGCTATCCATTTCATCATGTTCCCAAGATACAAGGAATAGGATTTAGTATCTCAAAATCTGTACCGAGTAAATCAAAGAATACGAATCCACAAATAGGAGTCTACTAACAACTCAGGATTGAGATTATTCTATATATGACCATCGGTAGACTCAAATTTGATTTTCTACATTTAACGGAAATTATCATAAAATCAAATTGTGTCCGTGTCACAATTCTGCATAATCTCATTATGCATAATACACTCATTCAATAACCTTATATATTATCTTTCAATATTCCTCTTTATTAATGATGCGGATAACATCATTCCATTCTTAATGGGAATGACATGTATTAGTAATGTTTTAATTAAAAATTTTGAAACTTTAATTAAATTCATTACGGACATCGTTTCGATTATTATCATTAAATATTATCCTCTCGTATATAACACTTATATACAACATTTAAGGTTACATAAATAATCACGAAATTTTTAATAATATTCATAAGGTATTCAATAATTACATGCACATAAATAATGAATAAACTATTTTATTAATCAAATAATAAAATATCCTTATTACATCTCCTGCTTTAAGGACACCATTCCCAACAATCCCCCACTTGTCCTAAAACAGGTGTGACATATCCCTAATTCCAAAAGCCTCAAGATGTCTATCAAAGACAATTAGCAGCAATGTCTTCATGAACGGCTCTGCAAGGTTGTTCTTCGACACGATCTTTAGGATAGGTACATCACCTTTCTCGACAATATTGCGTACCAGGTGATATATCCTCTCTATATGCTTTGCACTCTTTTGACTTCTCGGTTCTTTAGAATTAGCCACTACTCCACTGTTATCACAGTATAATTTAATCGGCTGATCCATATCTGGAACAAATTCCAGATCAGTTAAGAACTTACAGAGCCATGTAGCTTCCTTTGATGCTTCACAATCTGTAACATGCTCAGCTTCCATGATGGAGTCAACAACACACTTTTGCTTAACACTCCTCCATACCACGTCTCCTCCGTTAAGAGTGAACACAGATCCGGATGTCGACCGTCGAGCATCCCTATCTGACTGGAAGTCAGAATCTGTGTATCCGATGATAGACAGATCTTCTCTGGAATAAACTAGCATATAGTTTATCGTTCTCCTAAGATACTTGAAAATGCATTTCACCGCAACCCAATGATCTAATCCTAAGTTGGACTGGTAGCGACTGACTACTCCCACTGAGTAGCAGATATCCGGTCTAGTACACATCACGACATACATGAGCCTCCCAACTACAGATGCATATGGATATCTTTTCATGTCCTCTTCCTTTTACGGAGTTTTAGGACATTGCTTCTTAGAAAGATGAATACCATGCCTAGAAGGAAAATTTCCTTTCTTAGAGTTCTGCATCAAGAATCTGACAAGCACTTTGTCAATGTATGGTGCTTGAGACAACACCAACAGTCTTTTCTTGCGATCTCAAATAATCTTGATTCCAAGAACATAACTTGCCTCTCCCATATTTTGTTTTTTGGAATTGGTTGGCTAACCATTCCTTTATGTTACTCATGGATTCTACATCATTCCCAATGAGTAGAATATCATCCACGTAAAGAACCAGGAATACCACTTTCTTGTCCTTTATGTACTTGTAGACACATGGTTCATCTTGGTTTTGATCAAATCCATAAAACTTTACAACCTCATCAAACCGGATGTTCCATGATCTAGAAGCCTGCTTTAATCCATAAATGGATCTCTGCAGCTTATAGACTTTCTGCTCATAGCCTTCTGCCATAAAACCCTCTGCTTGGTTCATATAGATGGTTTCCTCAAGACAACTATTCAGAAAATCCGTCTTGACATCCATCTGCCATATCTCGTAATGGACATATGCTGCTATGGATAGGAGTATCCAAATGTATTTAAGCATGGCTACCAGCGAGAAAGTGTCCTCATAGTCAACTCCTTCTTTTTGGGTATAACCCTTAGCCACAAGCCTAGCTTTAAAAGTCTCCATTTTTCCATCCACTCCTCTTTTTCTCTTAAAGATCTACTTGCATCCGATGGGTTTTACCCCTTCAGGCAGATCAACAAGTTGCTAGACTAAGTTGGAGTACATAGAATCCATTTTGAGTTTCATAGCATCCTGCCATTTTTCCTTGTCAGCATCCACCATCGCAGCCTTAAAGGTCAATGGATCTTCCTTACCCTCAACAGCAGTGATGATTTATGCTTCCCCAGTATATCGATCAGGTAATCTGATTACCCTCCCACTACGACGAGGTACCACGGGTGCTTGACTAGGAACAATGGTTTGTTCTCTGTTGACTTTGACAACTCTTGCCGGTTGTGGTCTGATCTGATCGGAAAGTAATTCTTCTAGAACAACTCTGCTTCTGGGCTTAAAGTCTATCATATAGTCATGCTCCAGAAAAGTGGCATTTGTCAATACAAACACCTTTTGATCTTGAGGGATATAAAATAGACCTCCTCTCGTCCCCTGTGGATATCCCACAAATAAACAAACTTCTAAACGGGGCTCCAACTTCCCAGTCTTAGCCTTTAGCACATGTGTCGGACACCCCCATATGTGAATGTGTCTCATAGTAGGTTTTTGACGATTCCACAACTCCAGGGGCGTCTTAGGAATAGACTTAGATGGAACTAGATTCAGAATGTATATAGTTGTCTTCAGAGCATAACCCCAAAATGAAGTGGGCAGTGAAGAATAACTTAACATGGATCTCACCATGTTTAGCAAAGTCTGATTTCTCCTTTCTGCAACGCCATTCTACTGTCGTGTTCCAGGCGCGGTAAGCTACGAGAGTATACCATTCTCAGTCAAGTAGTCTTTGAATTCTGTATCCAAATATTCACCTCTCTAATCCGATCGGAGTACTTTGACTGGTTTACCTACCTATTTTTCAACTTATACATGGAATTCTTTAAACTTTCTAAAAGTTTCAGATTTCCTTTGCATTAGGTAAATATAACCATACCTTGAATAATCGTCTATAAAAGTGATGAAATAGTCATAACCTCCTCGTGCTTGAACATTTAAAGGTCCACATACATCCGAATGTATTAGCTCTAGGGGTTGTTTGGCTCTTTCACCTTTAGCCGAGAAAGGTCTTTCGGTCATTTTACCTTCCAGACAGGCAGTTCACTAACTTTTAGTTTGCGTAAAGGACCATCTTTTACAAGCTTTTCAATCTTGTTTAGGTTAATATGACCAAGTCTAAGATGCCATAAGTATGTAATATTTTCGTGAGAAATCTTTTGCCCCTTATTCTTAGATTTGGCAACCTTCAACATTTCAATATTAAGTAGTGTATTAGGCATAGGTTTTCTACTATATAAACCACCATCCAGACATCTATAACAAATACTTAAGCCATTTCTAGAAATATGAACCAATTCATTATCAAAAGAAACTTTAAATAATTGTTTGAACAAACTTAAAACAGAAATTAAATTTCTGCAAATGTCTATAATATAATAAATATTGTTTAAAATTAAATATCTATTATTTTTAAAACAAAGTCTGACTTCGCCCACTACTTTTATCGATACCGTTGCACCATTGCCAACTCTAAGCACGTACTCCCCATCGGCAAGCTCCTGGTATGAACTAAGAGTCTGCAAAGAAGAAAAAACATGATTAGTCACTCTTGAATCAACTATCCAGGATGAGGTATCATCCTCTACTAAACATGTTTCCAGAACTAGTAAATCATATTTACTTTGTTCATTTTTCTTCTTGAGCTCCTCGAGATACTTTTTATAGTTTCTCTTCCAGTGGCCCTCTTGGTTGCAATGGAAACACTTTCCTTTGGGCTTCTGGTCAAAGTTCTTGCTGTTTTTCTTTGCTTTCTTGTTCTTACCCTTAGGATTTGCCTTCCCCTAGTTTCTTGGTTTGTTCCTCTTATTCTTGGAAGAACTTTCTGCAACGGCAACATTTGCCTCTCCAGTCTTGCCATTACCATTGGTAGCTCAAAATTTTGCAGGTCGTTTAGCAGTTCCATAACGTTAAAATGCATTCTGTTCATAACATAGTTGTTTTTAAATTGTTGGAACTGTGGGGTCAGGCTTTCTAGGATAATGTTGACCTGGGTAGCTTCATCGATGATTGTGCCATTGACCTCAGCCTCATGGAGGTGTTCGATCGTGTTCAAAACATGGGCGCGCACATAAGAACTATTCTTCATTTTCTCATGCATGAAGGCTCTGACAACATCTAATTGAGTCTTGTTAGATGGATTCCCGAACATGTTGTCCAGGGACTGCATTATCTCATAAGCAGTGTCCATCTTCTCGTGCTTCATGTGAAGAACGTCGTTCATCCCGGCCAACAAGTAACACTTAGCCTTATTGTTGGCTTTGATCTAGCGATCGTAGGCTTTCCTTGGTGCTTTATCCTCAGGTTCAAGAAGATAATCCTCCGTTAGGATGAATTTGTAATCATCGTATATTAGCAAGAGGTTCATATTACTTTTCCACCGTTTATAGTTGTCTCCATTCAGTGTTTCAATCGCAAGTAACGAGACAATAGGATTTGACATATTGCTGGAATAGATAGTAAATTCAATTTCAATACTATGTGCATGAATATCATAAACATATATTTTGGCATAATTAAACGTAATGCACGATGCACATGATAAATACATAAAATCATGGTTTAATATTAAATGCCAACAATAATCCAATTTACCACAAATATAGTGTTGCCATATGGTAGGTCAAAATATCACAAATTGAACCAAGACTTTCTCAATTAATAATATTATCAAAGTATCTCATATTTCAACCATTATTAATTATCATTATTCAGGTCAAAATATAATTAAGAATTTAATTATATTTTGTGAGTGTAACCCATTGTTTCGGATTCAATAAACTTAATTCTGGAGTGCTGCCATAGGGTAGGTCAAACCGGAAATACATCCTTGAATCCTATCGCTAGGAAGTCAACCTTGATATCGATCTAGAACGGACACTCTCTGGAGGGAGGACAAAATCAAAGCCGTCGCGAAGCGCCATTCAGGATCTCACGGTGTTGAACTAACAATGGAGACCATGTTGGTTCCCGAATCGAATTCGGGTGCGGAAGCGTAGGAAAAACAGCGGATCGTGTATAACAAAAATTTTCATAAAACTTTTGAGATACTCTATAGATTATATTAATTTATGCACGAATAAATTAATCACATTAATTTACATCATTCAAGGATCAACCGAAAAATACCTGGAAGCCAACTCGGATGATAACTTGAATTTCTTTGACCACGAACAGTCCTTGCTCCAAGCTTTGTGTTTAGAATACCAAAGTCTTCCACGTCAATTCCTTGATTCAGACATGTGTGTGGGCACACGTGAGATAAAATAGGTTTCTGAAACACTCGAATTTCTACAAACACCAACGCATGCACGATGTGGAATTTTTGGAGAAAAAATTGTGCTCTCTATTTTTCACTCTATGAGAAATTCGGCCACAACAAACTTAGGGCTGAATAATATGTCAAAATTTGTTTTTACAATTTTCTATCTTTCTCATATTTAAAGGGTAGAAGTCAAACTTCAAAATAGAATCAAATCCTTATCTCCAATTTTAAATTTTGAACAAAAAATCCCTTCCCCTTATCCACTTATTGGCCGGCCACCCTCCTAGGGTTTCTCCCTATGTGTGGCACCAATCTCAGATAGGGAAGGAAGAGATTTTATCCTTTATCCAGTAGTCCAATTTTAATTCAGATTCAAATTCGAATTTAAGTCAAACTTAAATTAATTTGAATTCTAAATTGAACAACTTATCAAATAAGTTTAAATGGATAAATCTAGATGTGTTCAAATTCAAATTTAAATAATCACATTATTTAAATAATAAAATTCTCAATTAATTATTTTTCGAGTATTTAATTTTAGAATTCCGTAATTCCAAAATTCCCATTTTGCCCTTTGTGTCTGGTAGAATTACAAG
>NW_010357497.1:174896-175626 GCF_000414095.1 Morus notabilis
AATCTCACATCATTCCCAATGAGTAGGATGTCATCGACGTAAAGAATTAAGAAGACCACCTTCTTTTCTTTCTTGTACTTGTAGACACATGGTTCATCAATGTTTTGATCAAATCCATAAGACTTTATAGCCTCATCAAACCTAATGTTCCATGATCTAGAAGCCTGCTTCAGTCCATAAATGGACCTTTGCAGTTTGCAGACTTTCTGCTTTTGGCCTTCCTCTATGTAACCCTCTGGCTGTTCCATATAGATGGTTTCCTCAAGATAGCCATTTAAAAAAGCTGTCTTGACATCCATCTGCCATATCTCATAGTCAAAATATGTTGCAATGGCCAGGAGTATCCGGATGGATTTAAGCATAGCTACTGGCGAGAAAGTTTCCTCATAGTCAACTCCCTCCTTTTGGGTATAACCCTTAGCCACTAGCCTTGCTTTATAAGTCTCTACTTTTCCATCTACTCCTCTCTTTCTCTTGTAGATCCACTTGCATCCAATGGGTTTTACCCCTTCGGGTAGATCTACAAGTTGCCAGACTGACTTAGAGTGCATAGACTCCATCTCGAATTTCATAGCTGCTTGTCATTCTTCCTTATCAGAATCATCCATCGCATCCTTAAAGGTCGATGGATCCTCCTTACCGTCATCAGCAGTGACGATTTGGGCTTCCCCGGTATACCGGTCGGGTAACATGCTTACCCTCCCACTACGACGAGGTGCCTTAAGAGTCT
>NW_010357497.1:176740-178271 GCF_000414095.1 Morus notabilis
CTCGGTGTAAGAACTAAGACTCTGCAAAGAAAAACAAACATGATTAGTTGCTCCCGAATCAATTATCCAGGCTGAGGTATCACCCTCTACTAAACATGTTTCAAGAACTAATAAATCTGATTTACCTTGTTCCTTTTTCTTTTTCAGTTCTTCGAGATACTTGTGACAGTTTCTCTTCCAGTGCGCTTCGCCATTGCAGTGGAAACACTTTCCTTTGGGTTTCTGGATGGGGCCCTTTGCCTTCTTGGGTCTCTTGTTCTTTCCCTTCTTTACTTTTCCCTGGTTCTGGTTCTTTCTTTTATTTTTACCAAACCTTCCTGCAACTACAACATTTGCTTCTCCTCCCCCTCTTTTGTTGGTGGATTCAAAGTTTTGCAAGTCATTCATGAGTTCAATGAGATTTGACTTTTTCTTGTTCATAACAAAATTGTTCACGAACTCATGAAAGTCAGGGGATAGGCTTTCCAAGATGATGCCAACTTGGGTGGCTTCATCGATTCTGGCACCATTGAGCTCCGCATCATGGAGGTGATCAATCATGTTCAAAACATGTGCCTTGACTGAAGAACCTTTCTTCATCTTGTCATTCATGAAAGCCCTTACGGCATCCAAACGAGCCTTTTCAGAGGGAGCGCCGAACATGGCTTCTAGAGACTCCATTATCTCATAAGCAGTCTTCATCTCCTCATGCTTCTTGCGAAGCACATCACTCATACTTGCCAGCATAAAGCACTTTGCTTTGTTGTTAGCTTTAATCCAGCGATCATAAGGCTCCCTAACGGTTTTGGATGCGTTTACCGCGGGTTTAGGAGGACATTCCTCCGCTAGGATAAATTTATAGTCTTCGCAGACTAATAGTATGTTCATGTTACTTTTCCACTTAGCATAGTTATCACCGTCTAATTTTTCAGTCGCTAGTAGTGTGATAATGGGATTCGACATATTGCTGGAAATAAATAGAATATTCATCTAATCAATTTATGTGCATGAATATCAAGGCATGTTAATTTTGGCACAATTAAATATGATGCATGATGCACATGAAAAATACATAAATCATGTTTTAATTTTAGGTGCCAACGATAATTCAATTTACCACGAATATAGTGCCGCCGTAGGGTAGGTCAAAATATCACAAATTGGACCGAGACCTTCTCAATTAATAAATATAATCAAAATATCTCATATTTTCATATTTATCAACTACCGTTATTTTGGTCAAAAATATAATCAACAATTTTGATTATATTTCCATGAATGTAACCCATCATTTCAGATTCTACAGACTAAACTCTGGAGTGCCGCCGTAGGGTAGGTCAAACCGGAAATACATCCTTGAATCCTATCGCTAGGAAGTCAACCTTGTTATTGATCCGAAAGAACACTTTCCGTAGGGAGTACGGAATCGATGCCGCCGCGAAGCCCCTTTCGAATCTCATGGTGTTGAACTAATGATGGAGACCAGTGGGTCATATTGTCATATAACCATCTCCCACTCATTATTTTGCAAATATGTATTTTGTTTGAAAAA
>NW_010357497.1:179192-181104 GCF_000414095.1 Morus notabilis
GATCCATGGAACCATATAATTAACGACCAAATCCACCATCCATACATTCATCATCATGAATCAAAAATAAACATTCATAAATGCAAGTGCCTTCTCATCACATACATACATTATTAAATATCACATATTTAATATCAATTATGATTATCAAATAATCGAAGCATAAATTAATATCGTCTATAGACCGCTCTGATACCAATTGTTGGTTCCCGAATCGAATTCGGGTGCGGAAGCGTGGGAAAAATAGCAGATCGTGTATAACAAAAATTTTCATAAAACTTTTGAGATACTCTATAGATTATATTAATTTATGCACAAATAAATTATTTACATCATTCAAGGATCAACCGAAAAAAACCTGGAAGCCGACTCGGATGATAACTTGAATTTCTTTGACCACGAACAGTCCTTGCTCCAAGCTTTGTGTTTAGAATACCAAAGTCTTCCACGTCAATTCCTTGATTCCACGTAGACGTGTGTGTGGGCACACGTGAGACAAAATAGGTTTCTGAAACACTCGAATTTCCACAAACACCAACGCATGCACGATGTGGAATTTTTAGAGAAAAAATTTTGCTCTCTATTTTTCACTCTATGAGAAATTTGGCCACAACAAACTTAGGGCTGAATAATATGTCAAAAATTGTTTTTACAATTTTCGATCTTTCTCATATTTAAAGAGTAGAAGTCAAACTTCAAAATAGAATCAAATCCTTATCTCCAATTTTGAATTTTGAACAAAAAATTCCTTCCCCTTATCCACTTAATGGCCGGCCACCCTCCTAGGGTTTATCCATATGTGTGGCGCCAATCTCAGATAGGGAAGGAATAGAAAATCATCCTTTATCCTGTAGTCCAATTTTAATTCAAATTCAAATTCGAATTTAAGTCAAACTTAAATTAATTTGAATTCTAAATTGAACAACTTATCAAATAAGTTTAAAATGATAAATTTAAATTATGTTCATGATTCAAATTCAAATTTAAATAATCACATTATTTAAATAATAATTCATTCTCAATTAATTATTTTTCGAGTATTTAATTTTAGAATTATGTAATTCTAAAATTTCCATTTTATCCTTTGTGTCTGGTAGAATTACAAGGACGACACGGGGACTAATGGACCTATAATCCCGAGCTCCAATAAAATTAATAATTAATTAAACACTTTAATCAATTAATTAATTCTATTAATTCCAATAGTTACTACACTATAAACATGGAATTGAACTCTCAAAATTATAGACATTAATTACTTCTAAATTGTGAAGTGTCCATTTGATATAGTCATTACATAGAGATCAATCCTCCATAAATAATTCATAATTAGAGCCAGGTAGAATCTGTTAACCTCTCTAATTATATCTTCATCCTTGAGTACCATTGATAATGGATAGTGAGTCATAAAACATATTCATGAACCAGGGCGCTCTTACTAATCCAAGTACCGAATCAACACTCAAGAGAATTATTTATCTACTTCTTTTTCAAGAAGGAATGGATTCCATCTCGTATAATAACATTCCCGGCTACCTATTTCATCATGTGTCCAAAATATAAGGAATAGGATTTAGGGTCTCGTAATCCGTACCGAGTAAATCAAAAGACACAAATCCATAAATAGGAGTTTGTTAAGAACTCAAGATTAAGATCATTCTATATATGACCATCGGTAGACTCAATTAGAATTTCTATGCTTAACGGAAATTTTTAGAAATTCATATTGTGTCTTTGTCCATGTTCCACACAATCTCATTATGCAAAATACACTCATTCAATATCTCACCATATTAACAGTGCGGATAGCACCGTTCCATTCTAAATGGGAATGACATGTATTAATAATGTTTTAATTAAAGATTCTGAACTTTAATTAAATTCATTATGAATAATATTTTTTATTATTATC
>NW_010357497.1:181180-185582 GCF_000414095.1 Morus notabilis
TGATATTCATAAAATATTCATAAATATATGCACATAAAATGATGAATAAACTCTTTTATTAATTAAATAATATATATCATATTACATCTGATGCTTCTAGGACATTATTCCCAATAATGTCCCACTTGTCCTAAAGCAGGTGTGTCATGTCTCTAATCTCAAATCCATCTAAATGCTGATCAAATTCATTCAATGGCAATGTCTTGGTGAACGAGTCAGCAAGGTTGTTCTCTGACGCGATCTTGAGAACCGCTACATCTCCTCTATCCACTTGTCTCTAATCAGGTGATATTTCCTTTCTATATGTTTCGCACTCTTATGGCTTCTAGGTTCCTTTGAATTAGCCACCGCTCCACTGTTGTCACAGTAGAGCTTAATTGGCTTATTAATATCTGGAACAACTTCCAGATCAGTTAAGAATTTCTTGAGCCATGTAGCTTCTTTTGCAGCTTCACAAGCTGCAACATATTCAGCTTCCATGGTAGAGTCAGTAACACACTTTTGCTTTACACTTCTCCATACCACGGCTCCTCCATTAAGAGTGAACACTGATCCAGATGTCGACCGTCGACTATCTCTATCCGATTGGAAATCAGAATCCGTGTATCCGGTGAGAGACAGATCTTCTCTGGAATATACCAACATATAGTTTCACGTTCTCCTAAGATACTTAAGAATACACTTTACTGCAACCCAATGATCTAATCCTGGGTTGGACTGATAGCGACTGGCCACTCCCACTGCATAGCAAATATCTGGTCTTATACATAACATGGCATACATAAGGCTTCCCACGGTCGAAGCATAGGGATACCGTCTCATATCTTCTTCCTGTTGTGGAGTCTTTGGACATTGCTCCTTAGAAATATGAATATCATGCCTAGAAGGCAAATTTCCTTTCTTGGAGTTCTGCGTCGAATACCTAGACAACACTATCTATATAAGATGCCTGTGATAACACCAAAAGCTTTTTCTTGCGATCTCGAATAATCTTAATCCCAAGAACATAGCTTGCCTCTCCCAAATCTTTTATTTGAAATTGGTTGGCTAACCACTCCTTTACATATGTCATCAATCCCACATCATTCCCAATGAGTAGGATGTCATCGATGTAAAGAATTAAGAATACCACTTTCTCTTCTTTCTTGTACTTGTAGGCGCATGGTTCATCAATGTTTTGATCAAATCCATAAGACTTTATAGCCTCATCAAACCTGATGTTCCATAATCTAGAAGCCTACTTCAATCCATAAATGGACCTCTACAATTTGCAGACTTTCTGCTTTTGGCCTTCCTCTATGTAACCCTCTGGTTGTTCCATATAGATGGTTTCCTCAAGATAGACATTCAAAAATGCTATCTTGACATCCATCTGCCATATCTCATAGTCAAAATATGCTGCAATGGCCAGGAGTATCTGGATGAACTTAAGCATAGCTACTGGCAAGAAAGTTTCCTCATAGTCAACTCCCTCCTTTTGGGTATAACCCTTAGCCACTAGCCTTGCTTTATAAGTCTCTACTTTTCCATCCGCTCCTCTCTTTCTCTTGAAGATCTACTTGCATCCAATGGGTTTTACCCCTTCGGGTATATCTACAAGTTGCCAGACTGACTTAGAGTGCATAGACTCCATCTGCTTGCCATTCTTCCTTATCAGAATCATCCATCGTATCCTTAAAGGTCAATGGATCCTCCTTACCGTCATCAGTGGTGACGATTTAGGCTTCCCCGGTATACCGGTCGAGTAACATGCTTACCCTTCCACTACGACGATTTGCCTTAGGAGTCTGATCAGGAACTGTGGTCTTTTCTCTTAGTGGTCTGACAACTCTTGTCGGTTGTGGTCCGATCTCATCGAAAAGTAACTCTTCCAATACTATTTTACTTCTGGACTTAAAATTTATCATATAGTCATGCTCTAGAAAAGTGGCATTTGTCGATACAAACACCTTTTGATCTGCTTGACTATAAAACAGTCCTCCTCTTGTCCCTTGTGGGTATCCCACGAAGATGCATACTTCTGACCTTAGTTCTAACTTCCCGGTCTTTTGCCTCAACACGTGTGCTGGACACCCCTATTTGCGAATGTGTCTTAAACTAGGTTTTTGACCATTCCACAACTCTAGGGGTGTCTTAGGTGCAGAGTTAGATGGAACTAGATTTAGAATATACATAGCAGTTTTTAGGGCATAACCCCAAAATGAAGTAGGTAGTGAAGAATAACTCAATATTGATCTTATCATGTCGAGCAAAGTCTGATTTCTCCTTTCGGCTACCCCATTCTGCTGTGGTGTACCGGGTGCAGTAAATTGGGATACCACACCTTCTTCAATTAAGAAATCCCAGAACTCTTGGTCCAGGTACTCACCCCTCGATCTGATCAAAGTATCTTGATTGGTTTACCTAATTGTTTTTCAACTTCTGCTCGAAATTCTCTAAACTTTCCAAAAGTTTCAGATTTCTGTTGCATCAGGTAATCATAACCATATCTCGAATAGTCGTCAATAAAGGTGCGTAATATTCGTAACCTCCTCTAGCTTGGACGTTTAACGGTCCACATACATCTAAATGTATTGGCTGAAGGGGTTTTGTAGCTATTTTTCCTTTCGCTGTAAAAGGCCTCTTGGTCATTTTACCTTCTAGACAAGATCTACAGACCAAAAGCTCGCCAACTGTTAGCTCGCGCAAAGGACCATCCTTTACCAGTCTTTCAATCCTATTTAGGTTTATATGACCAAGTCCAAGATGCCACAGATATGTGTTATTTTCGTGAGAAATCTTTTGCTTTTTATTCTTAGGTTCGGCAACTCTGAACATTTCAGTATTAAGCAGTGAGTTAGGTATTGGCTTTATACAATATAAACCATCATCCAGACGTCCAGAATAAATATTTAAACCATTTCGAGAAATATGAACAAAATCATTAACAAAATAAACTTTAAAAAATTGTTCGAATAACTTAGACATAGAAATTAAATTTCTACGAATGTCTGGAATAAAATAAACATTGTTCAAAACTAAAAATTTATTTTCCCTAAAATGAAGTCTAACTTCTCCCACTGCTTTTGCCGTAACTCTTGCGCCATTGCCCACTTTTATCATGTAGTCCCCATCGGCTAGCTCGGTGTAAGAACTAAGACTCTGTAAAGAAAAACAAACATGATTAGTTGCTCCCGAATCAATTATCCAGGTCGAGGTATCACCCTCTACTAAACATATTTCAAGGACTGGTAAATCTGATTTACCTTGTTCCTTTTTCTTTTTCAGCTCCTCGAGATACTTGTGACAGTTTCTCTTCCAGTGCCCTTCGCCATTGCAGTGGAAACATTTTCCTTTGGGTTTCTGGATGGGGCCCTTAGTCTTTTTGGGTTTCCTGTTCTTTCCTTTCTCCCCTTTCCCTTGGTTCCGGTCCTTTCTTTTGCTTTTACCAGAGCCTCCTGCAACAACAACATTTGCTTCTCCTCCCCTTCTCTTGTTGGTGGATTCGAAGGTTTGCAGGTCATTCATGAGTTCATTGAGGTTGGACTTTTTCTTGTTCATAACAAAGTTGTTCACGAACTCATGAAAATCAGGGGATAGGCTTTCCAAGATGATGCCAACTTGGGTGGCTTTATCGATTCTGGCACCATTGAGCTCCGCATCATGGAGGTGATCAATCATGTTCAAAACATGTGCCTTAACCGAAGAGCCTTTCTTCCTCTTGTCATTCATGAAAGCCCTTACAACATCCAAACGAGCCTTCTCTGATGGAGCGCCGAACATGGCTTCTAGAGACTCCATTATCTCATAAGCAGTCTCCATCTCCTCATACTTTTGCGAAGCACATCGCTCATGCTGGCCAACATAAAGCACTTTGCTTTGTTATGGCCTTAATTCAGCGATCATAAGGCTCCCTCGCGGTTTTGGATGCATTAGCCGCGGGTTCTTGAGGACATTCCTCTACTAGGACAAATTTGTAGTCTTCGCAGACTAACAGTATGTTCATGTTACTTTTCCACTTAGCATAGTTATCACCGTCTAGTTTTTCAGTCGCAAGTAGTGTGATAATATGATTTGACATGTTGCTGGAAATAAGTAGAATATTCATCTAATCATTTTATGCGCATGAATATCAAAAGCATGTGAATTTAGGCACAATTAAATATGATGCATGATGCACATGAAAAATACATAAATCATGCTTTAATTTTAGGTGTCAACGATAATCCAATTTACCACGAATATAGTGCCGCGTAGGGTAGGTCAAAATATAACAAATTGAACCGAGACATTCTCAATTAATAAATACAATCAAAATATCTCATATTTTCATATTTATTAATTACCATTAATTTTGGTCAAAAATATGATCAATAATTTGATTATATTTTTATGAGTGTAATCCATCGTTTCAGATTCTACA
>NW_010357497.1:185598-192595 GCF_000414095.1 Morus notabilis
GGTAGGTCAAACCGGAAATACATCCTTGAATCCTATCGCTAGGAAGTCAACCTTGTTATTGATCCGAAAGAACACTTTCCGTAGGGAGTGCAGCATCGGTGCCGCCGCGAAGCCCCTTTCGAATCTCACGGTGTTGAACTAACGATGGAGACCAGTGGGTTGTATTGCCACACAACCCTCTCCTACTCATTATTTTACAAATATGCATTTTGTTTGAAAACACATCTCATGGTTTTCAAATCGAAAAATAAACAATTTATTTTTCGGATATGTGAAATTCTAAAATTTAACTCTTAAATTGAATTTCACATGTAACATTATTTTGCAAATCAATTTTGCAACTTAAATCAATTTAATCATATTAAATCGATTTTCAGCGCATGGTTCTTATTTTATTTTATTTTTCTAAAACCCTTTTATAATAAATAAAATAAATAATAACAAATGCGGGTATATGCATGGCATGTTATAAAACATATGAGTAGGCACATTATATCTATATGGCATGTTATATGCTGGACATATAATATATATAATTATCAACATAAAATATTAATATATGCAATCGGCTATTGAGATGGATTTGACCAGGTCCCATGGAAAAATAAATTACAACTCAATCGAATAAATAAATAATTACAATAATTATATTCTTCCGTTACATCAACGGGTCTTCGATTCTTGAGTTCTTTATTCTTCGGCTTCATTCTTTGTCTTCGGGTATTTCACCTTCCTTGGGATCCGGAACTTTTTCGGGTCCGTCGGCACATATTACGAGGGTTTTGGAAACCCTCGGGTCCATTCGGGGTCCAATTACCGAATCTGGGCCGCCAGCTGCGCTCTGATCGCATGCTGGAGCGCACTAGGCCGCGTACTGAAGCGCGCTGGGGCGCGCCCTTTGGGCGATTTCTGGAAATTTTCTGGGCAGTTTCTGGGCATCTTCAAAGGCTTCAAACTTGATCTTCAAGGCCTCCTTTTGATTCAAAATCAAAACCCTAATTCTACCCAAAACCTAGAATTACAATAATTCTAATCCCGAATTAAATTACAACTAATTTATAAATGAATGAATATAACCGATCCATGGAACCATATAATTAAAGACCAAATCCACCATCAATACATTCATCAACATGAATTAAAATAAACATCCATAAATGCAAGTGCCTACCCATCACATACATACATTATTAAACATCACATATTTAATATATTAATTTTGATTATCAAATAATTGAAGCATAAATTAATATCGTCTATAGACCGCTCTGATACCAATTGCTGGTAACCGAATCGAATTCGGATGCGGAAGCATGGCGGGGGGGCGGGTCAAAGATAACAAAAATTTTCATAAAACTTTTGAGATACTCTATAGATTATATTAATTTATGCACGAATAAATTAATCACATTAATTTATATATCAAGAACTCAATTAGGAAAAATACCTGGAGGCCGACTCGGATGATAACCTGAGTTCTTTGACCATGAACGATCCTTACTCCAAAGTCTTGTGTTTAGAAAACCAACATCTTCCACGTCAATTCCTTGAATCTACGTAGACGTGTGTGTGGGCACACTCGAGACTAAAACGGGTTTGATCAAACACTCAAATTTTCCACAAACACCAACGCATGCACGATGTGGCATTTTTTTGGGAGAAAGTTTTTTTCCTTCTTTCTATAACATTGGGAATTCGGCTAGCCCCCTTCAAGTAGGTTAAAAAATTATCACGCGCAATTTTTCATCATATCTTATTTATAGAGTAGAAGTCCAACTTCTGGAAGGAATCAAATCTCTCTCTCCTGTTTGAATTTTGAACAAAAATTCTCCTCTACCTTATCCTTGTGTGGCCGGCCACCCTAGGGTTTTCTATCCCTGTGTGTGGCGCCAATTGTAGAGAGCAAAGGAAGAGAAAATTATCCTTTATCCTGTAGTCCAATTTTAATTCAAATTCAAATTTGAATTTAAGTCAAACTTAAATTAATTTGAATTCTAAATTGAACAACTTATCAAATAAGTTTAAAAGGATAAACTCAAATTATGTTCATAATTCAAATTCAAATTTAAATAATCACATTATTTAAATAATAATTAATTCTCAATTAATTATTTTTTGAGTATTTAATTTTAGAATTCCGTAATTCTAAAATTTCTATTTTGTCCTTTGTGTCTGGTAGAATTACAAGGACGACGCGGGGACTAATGGACCTGTAATCCCAAGCTCCAACAAAATTAATAATTAATTAAACACTTTAATCAATTAATTAATTCTATTAATTCCAATAGTTACTCCACTATAAACTTGGAATTAAACTCTCAAAATTATAGACACTAATTACTTCTAAACTGTGAAGTGTCCATTTGATATAGTCATTACATATAGATCAATCCTCCATAAATAATTTATAATTAGAGCCATGTAGAATCCGTTAACCTCTCTAATTATATCTTCATCCTTGAGTACCATTGATTCTCTAATGGATACTGATTCATAAAACACATTCATGAACCAGAGCGCTCTTACTAATCTAAGTACCGAATCAACACTCAAGAGAATTATTTATCTACTTCTTTCTCAAGAAGGAATGTATTCCATTTCGTATAATAACATTCCCGACTACCTATTTCATCATGTCTCCAAAATACAAGGAATAGGATTTAGGGTCTCGGAATCCGTACCGAGTAAATCAAAAGACACAAATCTATAAATAGGAGTTTGTTAAGAACGCAGAATTAAGATCATTCTATATATGACCATCGGTATACTCAATTAGAATTTCTATGCTTAACGAAAATTATTAGAAATTCATATTGTGTCTTTGTCCATGTTCCACACAATCTCATTATGCGAAATACACTCATTCAATATCTCACCATATTAACAATGTGGATAGCACCGTTCCATTCTAAATTGGAATGACATGTATTAATAATGTTTTGATTAAAAATTCTGAACTTTAATTAAATTCATTATGAACAACATTTTTTATTATTATTCTTAAACATTATCCTCTCGTATATAACACTTATATACAATGTTTAAGGTTACATAAATAATCACGAAATTTTCATTTGATATTCATAAAATATTCATAAATATATGCACATAAAATGATGAATAAACTCTTTTATTAATTAAATAATAAATATCCTATTACATCTCATGCTTCTAGGACACTATTCCCAACATTATGAACCTATAATTCCGAGCTCTAATAAAATTAATAATTAATTAAACTCTTTAATTAATTAATTAATTCCATTAATTCCAAAAGTTACTCCACTAAAAGCTTGAAATTGCACTCTCAAAATTATAGATATAATTTACTTCTAAGAACTTGAAGTGTTCATTTGATATCGTCACTATATATAGATCGATCCTCCATAAACAATTTATAATTAGAACTAGGTAAAATCCGCTAACCTCTCTAATTATATCTTTATCCTTGAGTACCATTGATTCTCTAATGAATAGTATATTCATAAAACACATTCATAAATACGAGCTCGTTACTTATTTAAGTACCGAATCAACCCTCAAGGGAATTATTTATCTACTTCTTCAAAGAAGAAGGAATGAATTTCATCTTGTATATTAGCATTCTCGGCTATCGATTTCATCATGTTCCCAAGATGCAAGGAATATGATTTAGTATCTCGAAATCCATGCTGAGTAAGTCAAGGAACAGGAATCCACAAATAAGAGTTTACTAACAACTCAGGATTGAGATTATTCTATATATGACCATCGGTAGACTCAAATTTGATTTTCTACATTTAACGGAAATTATCAGAAAATCAAATTGTGTTTGTGTCCCAGTTCTGCATAATCTCATTATGCATAATACACTCATTCAATATCCCTCTATATTAATGATGCGGATAACACCATTCTATTCTTAATGAGAATGACATGTATTAGTAATATTTTAATTAAAGATTTTGAAACTTTAATTAAATTCATTACGAACATCGTTTCGATTATTATCCTTAAATATTATCCTCTCATATATAACACTTATATACAACATTTAAGGTTACATAAATAATTACGGAATTTTCAATGATATTCATAAAGTATTCAATAATACATGCACATAAATAATGAATAAAGTATTTTATTAATCAAATAATGAAATATCTTTATTACACCTCATGCTTTAAGGACATCATTCCTAACAATATCGACAATTTATGTTTCATGTTTCATGTTGTCTCGATAGGTTTGGAATTGGCTACCCTACTCCTATCGCAGTTGCGCGCACACAAGTACGAACGCTAAGAATCCCTTTCATGTAAAAAGTGAAAAGATGAAAAAAAAAGATTCATGTTTTTTAAGTTTTACAAGTATTATGTTAATGTTCAGTATGTTTTCAAGATTTACATGTATTATCATGTTCGTTCTCATGTTTGTAAGATTTACAGGTATTATGTTATTACTTAAGTTTTCACAATTTACAAGTATTATATTATTCATTATATTTTCATGATTACAAGTATTGTGTTATTACTCATATTTTCAAGATCCACAAGGTTTATGTTATCACTCATGGTTTCAAGATTTACAAGTATTATGTTGTTATTCACGTTTTCAAGATTTAAAAGTCTATATTTTCATGATTTATAAGTGTTATCTTATTACTCATGTTTTATGATTTAAAAATATTATATTTTATAATTCATGATTTTCACGATTTACAATTATATTTTATTGATTTATCAAGATAAAAGGTTTTGTGAGTTATGTAACGACTCGCACCCCCACCTGATATGATATTGTCCGTGTTAGGCTCCTGAAAAGGGGTGAAGTCCAAAAATAAAACCGTGCGAGCTTAGACTCAAAGTGGAGAATATCATACCAAGTGGAGATACGGGTCGTTGCAGTAGTAAATAGTAGATTTATCAAAACAAATTAAGTAAATAAAATATTTTAAAACTATTTAAAATAAATTGTAGTTTTTGCTCCATAAATGGGTCGTTTACGACTAGTAAAAAGATTTTTTTCCTGTAAATTTTCTTTTTACAATTGATAAAAAGATTTCTTTTCACATAAATAAAGATCTTTTACCACAAAAATTATTTTTTACTAGCCGCAAATGAAACATTTACGAGATAAACTACCATTTACTTTAAATAATTTTAAAATCTGATACTTACTTAATTTAGTTTCACAAATATACTATTTAATCTTATTTCCGTTTGTTATTTTATTTTATTTTTTGAAAGATCCGTTTGTTATTTTATGTGAGTATCTTTTCGTAATAAGAAATTTTAATTTAATAGGGTGTAGAAAATAAAAAGAGATGTGTGTATAAAACAACTACACCTAATTAAATAATTTAAAGAAAACTAATGGAAAAAAATAAGATGTCAGTATGTCACAAATTTATAGTGCAAATAGTATGTGTTAGTCACACGAAGAAAAGCCAATTTATAGTGCAAATAGTATGTGTTAGTCACAAATTAAGATGTCTGTATGTCACAAAATAAAAAGAGATGTGTGTATAAAACTACACCTAATTAAATAATTTATAGTGCAACTTTTGTCATTGGTCAAATCCCATCCACAAGTTAGATGGACGGACGAGAATCAATTCTTGTGTGTCTTTATTTATATATCTTTTTATGTTCTTTTAATAATTAAATGTTAAATTAATTAAAAAATTTATCACATTAATTAAAGATTTTTATTAAGTCAATTAAAAAATTATGACGTGTACTATTACTATTGAGAGATACAAAAGGAAATTAAGAAAAAGAGATATATGAACCCAATTAGGGGTGTTCATAAACCCGCACAACCCGCAAACCCACCCCGCACCGCCCCAATCCACCCCGAAAAAAGCAACCCGCAACATTATTTTTTATTTTTCGGGCTATTATACCTCCAACCCGAGTGTTTGGGGCGGATTGTGGGTTGGGCCCATAGTAACCCGCAGCCCCCAACCCAACCCGCACAAAATAGGCCCAGGATTAATTTGGCCCATTAATTTTACTTCCAGCCCACGCTCACTGCCTCACTCTCACTCAAGCCGCCCAACATTTCTAAAATTCTAATTCTTTTTCTCACTCAGGCCTCAGGCCCTCAGCCCAGCAGGCCTTCGGTAGTTCGGCCCATTCACTACTGCATTAGATTAGGCGGGCAGGCAAAAGGCAAGCAAACAGAGTGAGACTCAGACCGCATCTCATTTCTCTCAGTCTTTCTTGTCTCTTCCCTCTCTCGGCGGCCCTGTGTTCCCTCGTGTCTCGGCCGGCGCCGCCCCTCTCCCATCAGGCATTCAGTCCCACAACTCCCCTCAGGCCTTCGTCTCGGAGTCGGACTGTCGGAGCCGGAGGTAACTAACGAAACCTCTCTCTCTTTCTCTCTCTCTCACTTCTTTCGCATCTCTTTTTTTTTTTTTTTAGTGTTTGTTTGGATTGGAAATTTGATTTCTCCTCAGTCCTCTCCCTCTTGTGAGAGTTTTCCTTTGTCGAGTAGTTAGTTCACAGAGAAATCAAAACGAAACGAAACGAAACAAGGGGAGAATTAGTTCGTACATTGATTGTCTCCTTACGAGCATCCTGCAGCTCGTCATTGCTTCTACGCTCCTTGACTAGAGAGAGAGAACAAGATTTTGATTGTGGCTAAAACAAGAGGAAATTTGTGAGAGTTTTCCTTTGGCGAGTAGGTAGTTCACAGAGATTTTTTTTTTTTTTGAGTTCGGTATGTGAGCTAAAGCCCTTGTTACTAGTTAATGGATTTTAAAACTTAACGGTTAACGCTAATATTTACAAGGAATTGAATTGTTTTATGTAGATTATGTACATTTGATTGGCAGAAGCTACGAGCATAGGTTAGATTTCGATTGAGTTTTTTTTTCTCCTGCAAATTGTTACAATGTAAGAAGAGAGACAGAAAGTTTTTCCATTACTTGAATAAGGCTTATAAAAAATGGTAGTCATTTCTACAGTTAATGTATGTATCCAAAGTTTTCCAAAAAATTGCATTTTCCTTG
>NW_010357497.1:193747-205234 GCF_000414095.1 Morus notabilis
AAATGCTGTTAAGTATGTCAAATCTTCTCCTGCGAGGTTACAAAAGTTCAAAGTTTGTGTGGAGCAAGAGAAAGTTGAATATAAGGGGATGTTGATCTTAGATGTCCCAACTAGGTGGAATTCAACATACATGATGTTAGATGTTGCTCTTAAGTTCCAAAAGGCCTTTGATAGGTTTGAAGAGGAGGATAGTCTTAGATGTCCCAACTAGGTGGAAGAAGAGGGTGGGAAGAAAAAAGTGGGACCACCAATGAAGGAAGATTGGGCAAATGCTAAGATTTTTGTTGAATTTCTTAAGACTTTTTATGAAGTCACTTTGAAATTTAGTGCATCAGAACATGTCACTTCCAACACTTTTTTTCATGAGATTTGTACCATTCAAAGACGGTTGAGTGAGTTATGTTTAAGTGGTGATTGCTTGTTGTCAACTATGGCTTTTGGGATGAGAAGGAAGTTTGAAAAATATTGGGGCAATGGGGAAAATATTAACTATATGTTATTTATTGCTGTTGTACTTGATCCTTGATATAAGAAGACATATCTTTAGTACTGTTTTAGCATGATTTATGATGTTGCCACAGCTTCTAAATTGTGCAACAAAGTGGATGAAACACTGGCTAAAATGATGTCCTTATATGGTGACGAGGTAGATAATGAAAAAAAAACAAGAAATGGCTGCAAATACTCCAAATCAACCACCTGTCCAACCGGTCAATGAGTTGCTAAGTTAATTCTTGAAGCAACGAGGGGATAATAGGGAGAAAAATGACCTTGAGAGGTATCTAGCTGAAGAGAATGTGAACCCTTTAACCCCTGATTTTGATATTTTTGAGTGGTGGAAAGATAATAGCAAGAAGTTTAAGGTTTTGGCTCAAATTGCCCGTGATGTACTAGCTGTCCAAGTCTCCACAGTAGCTTCCGAGTCAGCTTTCAGTACTAGTGGTCGCATTCTGGATCCATTTAGGAGTTCTTTGAATCCTAAGATGGTGGAGGCTCTTGTTTGTACTCAAAATTGGTTGAAATCTACACATGATTGTATACAAGTAAGAGACTATTTGGATGACTTGGAGACTTATGAAAACCTAGGTAAGACAATAATTTGTATGTATCTTAATCTATTTTATTATATGAACTATAAACTATCTAAATTATTACTTAAACTATTTTCATTTCTCTTGTAGATAACTCAACTTCATGTCCTACTACAACCATTGAGGAGCCTATGAGTGTGGATTGATAAAGATGGTTGATGTTGCAATGCTTGCTTTGGATGGATTTGAATTAAGTGTCCAGCCTCTATGTTTGCTTTGCTTAAGCTATTTGTTTTATATGTTTAAGACTAATTTATAAGTGTAGACTAAGTTATGTTTGTTTTGTATTTGATGTTGGATGGACTATTTTGCTTTATGTTTGATGTTAGATGGACTGATAAAGATGGTTGCTATTTCGATTTAATGATGAAGTTTGAAAATTATATTGAACTTTAAGTCTTTGATTTTTTGAATGTTGAAACCGACCACCCAACCCACCCCGCACCGCCCCAACCTAACCCGAACATCGTTGGGTTGTGGAATTTTTCTAATATCGTTGGGGCCAAATATGTGCAACCCGCACCCTTTGGGGCGGGGGAAAAAAAATTCTACCCCGCACCAACCCAACCCATGAACACCCCTAAACCCAATTCGAGTTAGGGTGGGTTTAGTATTAATTTTGGGATAGAAAAAATACTTATTAATTTGAAGTTTAAAAAGGTGTTTAGTAAAACAAATTTTTAGTAAAACAAAATTTTGAATAATTTTTTCTTAATTTGAAATTAAAAGCAGAATCAGCCATTCTAATTTCAGTTTATGCAAGGCTGATTTGAGAATCGGTTTTAAGAGTTTAATGAAATTTTTTATTCCCAATTTTACCCTCAATATCCAGAACTCTCTTTCTCCTCTTTCTCTCTGTTTATTTATTTCCTCCCAAACTTCAGAGTTCTCAGCGTATCGGCAACCAAAACCATTGGCAAGACTCCAAAACTTGAGCTTTGAATTCAACTTTCTATTGTTTATCTCTCTTCATTTCTATATGAACGGTTAGAGAGAGAGAGAGAGAAAGAGAGACGCGTTGCGGAGTTCAGTGTAGGACTTTCTCTGACCTCGGAGTTTTAGAGAGAGAAAGAAATGGCCGGAAATGATTGGATAAACAGTTATCTAGAGGCGATTCTGGACGTAGGGCCAGGTCTTGACGATGTGAAGTCGTCGCTGCTTCTGAGAGAGAGAGAGAGAGAGAGGCCATTTCAGTCTTACTCGTTACTTCGTCGAGGAGGTCGTCACCAGATTCGATGAGACCGATCTCCATCGCTCCTGGGTTAAGGTCTGTGTGTTTTTTTACGCTTTTGTCTCTTTTGATTTTTTCTTTTTCTGTTTTTGCTCGATGAGAATTTCGTTTGTTGTTTGTGGGTAATTCCCCAGGCAGCGGCGACGAGGAGTCCTCAGGAGAGGAACACCAGATTGGAGAATATGTGCTGGAGGATTTGGAATTTGGCTCGCCAGAAGAAGCAGGTGTTTTCTTTTAATTATTTTTTAAAATATTGGTGATTTGCATAGTTTAAGTTTGATTCGTATATATTGTCGGGAAGCTACTGCTGATATGTCTGAAGACTTATCAGAGGGAGAGAAGGGAGATGTGGTGGGCGACATATAAAGTCATGGTGAAAGTACTAGGGGCAGATTGCCAAGAATGAATTCCGCTGATGCTATGGAAACTTGGGCTAGTCAGCAAAAGGGGAAAAAGCTATATACTGTATTAATAAGGCATGAACCAAACTTCATTGTCCTAATTTGTAGATGTGGTCATGATTCATGAAGGAAAACATTATATTATTAATTGGAAAACTAATTATGATTATGAATAGTGCAAATTTTTAGTATAATATTACTTGACACAATAATGGTCTCTGTATCTGATAGAAGCATTCTAATCATTCTCTAAACTTGGTTCAACTAGCTGCCGAAGGGAACTTCATAAGAGAACTAAACATGACTGATGGTAACTAATGAATATCTATCTCTCATAAGCTATAAATAATGATCTTTGTTGTGTCTAATGATTTTCTATTGTTTTTAACGAGAAGTATCCTTGCGGCATTCATGGTCTAATAAGGGGTGAAAATATGGAGCTTCGTCGTGACTCTGATACTGGTGGCCAGGTAATATCTTGTTGTTATGTTTTTCCCACATGATATCTTTATGGTCGAGACTCAGAGTTGCTGTGCTTCTCAGCGGCGGCGTCAACAGCAGCGTCGCTGTGCGCCTCCTCCACGCCGCCGGCCACTCCTGCATCGCCTTTTACCTCAAGATTTGGTTCCAAGTAAGGAGAGTTATTGATGAGTGCGTAATTTATGCACTCATTCGTTACTCCTTTAGCTAGTTTCGGCGTGTTTTCCTTAAGTTGTTATGTGAATTTGATGATTCTCCCTTGAGTGTGCAAGAATGGGTGAAATCGCTGAGTTTTGAGGCATTTTGGGCGCCTACAGATGGCGACACGGCGCGAAAAGGATCAAAATTGAGCAAACCTGTACGAAGGACCAGCAAGTGATGCGATATGTCGCCTCCTTTGTGGAGATATGTTGCTGCCTTTAGGCGATATGTCGCCTATTCTAAGGGATATGTCGCCTGAGTTACCCGATTTTATTAGAAACACGCGTTTTGCCCTAGTCTAGTGCGCAGATTTTTATGGAAGTCAGAATTGGCTTCTTGGGGACGTGATGGACGTGGAATATAAGGTAGAGGGGCCGAAAACTGAAGGGAGGAGGAGAAAAACGAAAACAAAAATTGCAAAGGAAGAAAATCTGAATCGGAGAGGATTCCAGAGGGAAATTAGAGGGATTCTTCAATAATTCTAAGCGCTCTTCGTTCTCTTCTTTTCTTTCTTTTTGTATTTTTTTAGATTTCAAATATTATTTGGAGATTGTGAGTCACATGATGTGTGGCTAATTTTCTTAATTGTTAGGGTTTAGACGAATCTCTATTTGTGATTATTGTTTCGACGTTTTAATATGCATTTAATTAAAGTTCTTCGTTTCTTTCGTGTTCTAATTTGAATTGTTGCTGTCAAATCTATGATTTATATATTGCTATGCTTTGTGAGATTGTGAATTGTGCAAATTTAGATTGTGAGGATTAATACTCGAGAGGGGAACGTTCAAGCAATCAAGAAACGGGTAGAACAACTTAGGTTGGTGTGAGGTCGAGAGATAAACATTGCCTAGGTAGCCGAAACAATTTTAGGTTGTGAAATTGAGAAGTGGAATTCCAGGAATTGTTTCTAGAGTGGAACTTAATGAAGGTAGGGGTGAATAGTTGTAGAGAGATATAGGCTTGATATTACCTGCACATTCTTTATGCAGCACTCGAGAGATGGTATAAGGATACACATCACTCTAGGTTCTTGAGAACATTGAGTTAGGTTAGGCACATTACTGCAGAGAAACATAATCGTAATAGAGTGAAGTTGAAACCCTAACATTGCCATCATATTGATTTCCTATTTTAATTTCAGCGCATGTTATTCATTACTGCTATCTTTTCTTTTATTTTAGTTTTCTTTTATTTTAGTTTTTCTTTGAGTTTATCACATTCAAATTTAATCGCTTAGATAAAATTAAGATATGACATTCGCAATAGTTAGTTTACGTTCTTAACGTCAATCCTCGTGGGACGATATCAGTCTTCGGACCACTTTATTACTTATACGACTTATGCACTTGCAAGCATAGTCAAATTTTTGCAACAGTTACGTTAATTATTGATTAGTTTTGAGTTAATTAATTGATTTTATTAATCAATGTGTGTGTTTTTTTGTGTAGGAAGATTTCGAGAACTTTTGGTCGAAGTGTCTATGGGAAGAGGATTTGAAGTATGCCAAAGCTGTTTGTAGTCAGGTTTGTTTTTTCCTTATTGGAAGCTTTTGCTTTTGTTTGCTATTTGCCTATTTCACATGAGAGAAAGAGAGAGATTTTGTTATTAAATTTTGACATTTTCTTTTTCAGATTGAAGTGCCACTTGAAGTTGTACGTTTGATTGATGAGTATTGGAAGAATGTGGTACAAATTACTAGATCTGAGAGTGTCTTATTTTAGTGATGAGATCTGTGACACCACTCTTAACGGTGCCATGGAGCAGATGTACAACGAAATGACTTCTCGCTATAGAGTTAGGTTACCAGGCATTCAGATTATCAAGACTGCAACTATCCATGTCAAGCTTTGCAAGAGAGAGAGCACAAAACAATTCCACAACTCGAAGACCACATACAAGGCATCAAAGCCTAACTTGTTTATGTCACTTGGTTATTTGAAGATCAAGCTTTTAAGAGAAGTTAAAGTGAGGCTATTCCTGGATCTTTTTGGTAGAAACCTATTTTTTGGTCCTTTTTTGTTATTTATTGGATATTTTGTTATTTGACCATCTTTGAACCCCAAGTTGGTTTAGTTTAAAGGTTTCAAAATTCTTATTTGCTTACTAATAATTCTACTAATATTAGTGTCTGGACGAAATGTCATTGAACGCATTTTTGGTGTCTGAAAGAAAAAATGAAAAATTTTGAAAGACATGTAAAATTATTCATTTACAAAGGAAGTGAAAATAGTTATTGCAACAATTGCGCTCTATAACTACATTAGGAAGCATGATAAGCGTGATCGACATTTTCAAAGGGTCGAGGATAATCCAGATGTTTTCGTTTATGAAGAGAATCAATCAAAGGACAATGTAAAAGAAAATTAAGCTTTACTATCACTAGAAATGGATGAAGTATGAGAGCAAATTGCGGTAAGTTTAATGAAAACGACTTAATTCTTTTCATGCATTTACCAGTTTTTGAACACGGAATGTACATTTTTGTTCAACAAATTGATTATTCACTAATGCTTCTTTTAGTTGTAATTATATTGTGAATGAAGAAATAAAAAAAAAAGAATTAATTATCATAAATTTATTATTAAAAAACTCAAAATCATAACATTATGTTTTTTTTTTAAGTTAAACAAGTATTTATAAATACCAAAAATAATTATATATAAGTTTCATACTATTTTAATCATTTTACATATTTACAATAATTCAACTTTAAAATTACCAAATACTATTACATTAATTTTAAAATTAATATAATTATTATAATTATAATTTATTAAACATTCAACTATTTCTTCTTTTAACATAACTAAAAATAATTTTTTAAAATTCACGGGCCTACTAAAATAAGCCTTTGGCTCTTTCCGCTCGTCGGTGGTCCCTGGAATTGTTTAAGCCCTAAAGAGATGGTGACGTGAGATGATCCACCTGATTTCATTTTGACCAGCAAAAAAAAAAAAAAAAAAAAAAAACCATCCCCAAGACACCAGCAGGTAACCCAATCATCCACCTCACTCAATAAAACATCCCTCTCCCCACAAAACCGGCCTTTCTTTCTTCCTTTCTCTTCTTTCATTTCGCTGTTTGTCTGCGCTTCGAACAAACAATACAATGAACCTCTCTTCCCTCGCATCCCTCGACTCAAACCCTCTCTCCACTCCTCGGACTGCTAGGTCCCACTTTATCCGGGCCCACTTCCTCCCCCGCATCCGAAACGTCGTCGTCTGCTCCGTCAAACCCCCGGCGTCGGCGGCGACCGTCGGCGTGGCCGAGTCGGCTTCGCAGAGGCTGAGTCGAATCGAGTCTCTGAGTCAGGTCTCGGGCGTGTTGGGTTGCCAGTGGGGCGACGAGGGGAAGGGCAAACTCGTCGATATCTTGGCCCAACACTTCGATGTCGTTGCTCGTTGCCAGGTTCTGTTTCTTTGCTTTCAATGTTTTTTTTTCTTTTTTTCTTTCTTTTTTTTTTCAGAAACTTCCTATGACAGTATTGATCCGCGTTTGATTTTGGTTGGGATGCCATGGCGTGGTGAAGTTCTTTGAAGTTGTTTTGATGAGTGACTGTAGATTAGTGTAGTTTTGAGTTGTAAACAGTTTTTCCCCTGAAACTGTTCGATGAAATTCCTCAGTGACTGTAGAAGTAGATTATTGAAGTTTTGAGTTGTGAATTTTTTTGCCTTGAAACAGTTCGAGGAAATTCCTCGATGAAATGCCGGAGCTAATACTACATACACACACATATTTCATGATGAAATTTTATAAATGCGAACTATATAAAATCAGTCAAAACCCCTCCGAAAGAATCAGGGCAATTTTGGTCGGGAGCGTTCATGAAATTATGACCAGTGCCACATCATCATTTTGTTAGTATTATAGACAAAGAGGATGTTTTGAACAATTTTGTATAATTTTGAGCTAAGGGTACAGATTTTACAAGGTGTTGACGGTTAAATTTAGTCAATTAAAAATTAACTCTCTGGGAACACTCGCAGACGTTTCTCACGGATTAATCAAGAATTATCGTTGCAGAAAAATAAAAAACACAAAAGTTTATAGTGGTTTGACAAGAACTCTTTGCCTACGTCCACTTGTAGATGCACTAGTATTTTGCAATTACAATCTTTTTTGTAGTAAAATGGTGTGTAAAAAACTTAATGAAGGAGGCAAGCTCTATTTATAGGTCCTTTACAGATTAAAGATCTCCTCTACACTTCCTGAGGAGATCATTTCCTTACCCCTAAATCTTGGGATCTGGCAGTTGTACTTCCATGATTTCAGCTACTAAATCGGGACAATCACCTTTATCGGTTATTTGATTTGCTAATCCGAATCGTGGCAGTTGTTGCAGTATATTTTTAACTGAGATGACAAGATTTGATTTAGATTTGACCGAGCTGCTCTCTCGACGTTGTGAACTTCACGGCTTAGGCAGAGTTCTCGACGCATATCCTCCTTCTACATGAATTCTCGTCGTCTTGAGGGCATATTTCGTACGACCATTTTTTCGACGTCAGCGACCAAGTTTCAACTGAGAATGTCTCGGCGCTTGGTAGTTAAAGGAACGGTCGATTGCTCGACCGTGGCGCAACAATTACCCCCCGGCCTGGAATACCGCATTGCGATGTTTAAGGCTATACAGCGTCGAGAGTATTACGTGGCAATTTCTTCTCCTGTAGGTTATGGCGGCTGCTTGTTGTTACAGTGCCATCATTGCAACGAGTTTCTCGGGCAGTAGAGCAGTCTTGTCGATCGTGTCAACAGTCACGTCTCGCGTACCCTGATGACACATGACAGTCGTGGGGAAAGTTGCACCCGTTGGATTAGATTCATCTCTCTCGCTCTTTTCCCAGCCGTTAGATCGTGTGTCTTCGGATTCATCGTTGGATGGGGTCGGTTCGGATTCAACGGTGGAGATCTGAAGTCCTTTGGATTTTCCTGAGACCCCTGGGCTTCCACTCTTCGAGTATATATACTCCTCGAACAATTCACGGTCGTTCATTTGCAAACTACGCTGTTATTTTGCCGGATTTCCTCCAAAACTTTCCTTCTCCGATTTCGACTTCCATGCACGTTCTCCACACATTGTTCTCCTCAGTCTCCAAGCTTTCAGACCGTCTCAAGAACTAGTAAGTTGTTTTGGTCCTTTTGCTCCTCGTATGTGATTCCGAAACTAATTCTTGCAAAAAATAATACTTTGAAGAGAACAATACAACTATAAAAATATACTTACAATGTTGTTGATCATGAATCTGGGTTGAATCCTTGTGGTGGCGCCCTCTTGGGTTCAGTTGCTCTTGTTGGGGGTCCTTAGACTCATTTCTGGGCTTTGGGGACCCTTACATGAGTTCTCCCTCATTTCTGGGTTTACACGAGTCTGGTATTGTCAATGCCAAACTCTTGGATCATTTTGATCTGAATATACTTCTGTCTCTTCTCAAACTCTGTTTCTGACCTCTCGATCATTAGGCCTTAACTCGACCCTTTTTTGTTTATTTTCAGAACATATTGCCAAAACAGGTTAGAGGTCGAGAGGTCTCCACATCTAGGGTCAGGGACGACTCTAAGGAAGCTGCGACGTCAAGCACGGCATCAATCGACTGCAGGGATTCTCTGCTCCGCCAAGTAGAGGAATACGCCGAGGGGTCGGTCTCGACCCCTCAGCCAGACGAGCTCATTCTCCTCGACGATGAGGATGACGGTTTATGAGTCGGCCCCTCTGAAGTCATGGCTATGGGGTGATGTCGACGAGTGGCATCTTGGGCATGGTGACTGACGTCAATCCGTCAAAAATAAAGCTTCGGGTTGCCATGAAAGCGTTTTGCGATGCAGGATCGACGCCAATAACTTTTACTTAATTATTCCTACCCCTAACGATAGAGTTCACAACCCCCCTGTCAACCATGTGACTGTATATACCAGATCCTTTAGTTTTGGGCAAACTCTTCCATTTCACCCATTCGTGAAGGCCTTCTGTGGCCGTCATAGGATTTCTCCTGCACAATTGTCACCCAATTGTTGAGTGACAATAAACTCCATGATTATTTTGTGGAGAAAATTTTTGAACCTCGACATAACCGTCGATGAATTTTTGTATTGCTATGCCTTTGGGGGTTCTCCAGGTCAGAGGGGATTCTTTTACTCATGCTCCCACTCTAAATCCAAACCTCCAGTCTCCCCTGTCGCTATCGAGAAGATTTCTAGTTGCCATGGGTGGAAGCCCCATTCTTTTTTCTTGGTGGCAATTTTAACTCCCACCCGCTCGACGGCGAGCGTCCCATGGGAACTCAAACAGTATTCAACAAATACTGTAGGTCTTCGCTTTGTTGGATTTTATAGAATTTTTTCCGTTTGTTGAGCTATCTCTCATATTTCGCTCTTGAATGCAGGTGAAATTCCTTCTCGACTAAAGCTTTCTTCGGCCGCTCTAGCGCAGGTCGAGCAAATCTTGTCTCTTTCCAACTCCAGCCGCAGCTCTACCGTTCTCAATACATCAAAGAACCGACGGTTGTACGGTCTGATCGTCACTCGACCCTCCGCGCCAACCATTCGTCCCACCTGTAGATCTCCTCAATGATAACCTGGAAGTGCAATTTTGATTCATTATAGTCGACCTATTTAGGGTTTGATTCCTTTTTTATTTCGCAGTCGTGCCGTCTACCATGAGGTCCGTTCTCCCAAGCAAGTCGAAGAACAAGGGAGAAGCCTCCTCCAAGTCGTCGGGTCAACCGATGACCCAAGTCGCCCCTGCCCATGATGTCCCAGAAGTTCTCGACCGGTCGAGGATCGTCATAATTCCCCCTCCCAAGAGACAGAGGGTAGACGAGCGCCAAGGCCCTTCGGCGGTCGAAGGGTCATCTCAGGACTCTCGGCGCCTAGACAAGGGGAAAGGCGCCGATGTAGCTGCTAACTTGGAGGTTCCTCTTGCGCCTGAGGAGCCCCTTGTAATGCCGGGGTTGAAGATTAACGATCCCCAATGTCATGTGTGATGTGATCAACCACCACCTCAACGAGGCTCTCCGACTCCCTCCTCGCTTCAGCCTTCCCATTCATGCCATCTACACGCACTTCCATAAGGACTCCTGGAACAAGTTTGCTGGGATGGGCCTTCTGGAGCGCCAGCGCATAGCTGTGATGCGCCAAATCTCGGTATGTTTGGCCTACTCACCCCTCGACCTTTACCTGTAAATATCTGGACCTCATGCCTTAACATGCTCCCCGTCTTCTGTTTTTTTGTTTTTTTTTTGTCCAGGCTCTTGAGGTTACACTCCAGAATTATATAGAGCTCGAGACTTTGCTGAAGCAGGACACCTCGTCTAAGGCTTCTGCAGAGGAGCTTACAGCTCTCCGCGTTGCTCGGACTGAACTCTCCGCGGATTTGTAGGTCGAGAAGGCCAAGGTCCAATCTCTTGAGGAGATGATTGTCAAGGCGACCAACGAGAGTTTCTAGAGGCATAACTTTCCTCTCCCAACTTCCAGCATAAGAAGAGAGAAACGGTCAAGGAATTTATGGCTTCCGAGGAGTTTCGCCGATCGGTCGACGCTCAATTGGAGGCTTTTGAGTCATCCCAAGAGTTAAAGAATTTAGTCGACCAGCAGGTGGAGCTGTTCAAATCCTCGGTTGCTTTTGAGGGCCTTCTCACTCAGAGGCTTAAGGCTTACAAAGCCTCCGTTGAGTTTGAGGATCTTCAATTGTCCTTGATGAGGTCAGCTGGGGATTAGAATCTCGACCGTTTCCGAAGAAAGCGCCCTGAGGTCGACTTATTTTTTCTCGATGAGTCCGACGACAAGGAGGTGGAGGAGACGGAGGTCGAGCCAGTGCCAGGAGCTGGGGGAGCCGAGTAGGCACCGGGAGATGGGGCGACGTTTTGAGAGCATTCCTTTCTCTTTCTTTTTTTTTTTTTTGTAAGGCTGTAAGGCTGAGATATTTGAATTTGCCATTTTGAACGGCCATAATGCCGAGACATTTTTTCCTTTTATATATTTATGCCTTATTTTGCACATGAATGTCATAGATATATGATGTGTATATATATATATATATATATATTTTTTTTTTTTTTTTTTTTAGTACGGGTAAGTATGGCTTAAA
>NW_010357497.1:205415-223444 GCF_000414095.1 Morus notabilis
TATTTTGTTTATATATATATATATATATTTTTTTTTTTTTTTTTTTGCTAGTACGGTTAAGTATGGCTTAACATGGCTTATCACCTTTGTAGACTTCGGGTTGGCCGTAGCCTGCTGCCCCCTCGCCAAAGATAAAGTTTTTAACTTGTCTTTGAAGCAATATTTGTCAACGTTTTGTTAATCGACGTAGATAGTAGATCTTTAAATATGTAGAACAAAGTCGAGCGCAATGTAATAATTCGTCGTGTATTATTTTACTCAGATCAAATGAGTAGAGAATTGAATCGGACTTATATTTATGTAAAATTTACAAATCGACTTTTCAGCCTGCAAAAAAGGAAAACATAACATAAGAAAAATATTAAATTTAACTTTTAGGTCGACTTTTCTCCCCTTTATTGGTAGTAGGTCTTTAGTTGGTTTGCTTTTCAACAACCTCTTTTATTTTGTAAGGACCTTCCCAAGTTGGTCCTAGGGCGCCAAAGTTATTGGGCTTAGTGTTTGGAGACTTGCAGGACAAGATCTCCTACTCTGAATTGCTTTTGCTTGACCTTCTGGTTGTAATATCTAGCAGTCCTGGCGTGATATGCGGTGAGTCTTAACTGCGCGTCTGTGCGCCTTTCTTTCAAGAGGTCGAGCTCTAAGCTCATTCGCTCGGTGTTCTTATCCCCTTCATACCGTATCACTCAGCTGGTAGGAATGGATATCTCGATCGGAAGGGCCGCTTCCACCCCGTAGGCCATTGAGAAGGGAGTTTCTCCTGTGGTAGTTCTACTGGTCGTCCTGTACGCCCGTAGGACTTTTGGCAATTTATCGGCCCATTTTCCTTTATAGCTGTTGAGTTGTCGTTTCAACGTAACCTTTATGATTTTATTCACCGCCTTGACCTGTCCGTTGGACTGAGGGTGCACGATAGAGGAAATGTTCTTATGAATACCCAACAATTCACAAAACTGGTTGGTGTTGTCATTGTTAAATTGTCTCCCGTTATCTGACACGAGAGAATGTGGTACACCGAACCGGCAGATTATGTTGTTCTAAAGTTTGTACACTTTTCCTCTAATATAGTCGCTAGTGGCTCAGTTTTAACCCACTTCATAAAGTAGTCGATTGCTACAATGGCGAATTTATACCCCTAAGGGTTCTATGTAATGAGCCAATTATATCAATCCCCCATTTGACGAAAGGCCAAGGAGAAACTATCGACATGAGGTCCTCTGAATGTAGTCGGGGGATGAGGGCGTACCTTTGGCAGATTTCGCATTCCTTTACATATTCAGTTGCATTCTTTTTTAGATTGGGCCAGTAGTAACCCTGCCGTAGGATTTTATAGGTTATTCCGTCATGTATCTCTGAAAGCACATTTTTCGCTTTTTCTTCATCAAAGCACCTAAGCAAGGGCGTCGAGTATCTTCTTCGATAAAGGATATTGTCGTGTATAGTGTACCTCGATGCTTGATATCTCAACTTCTTTGCTTGCTATTTGTCCTTCAGAAGTTCACTGTTGACCAAGTACTTGATGATAGGGTCATTCCAGCTCAGTTGACGGTTTATTGGCATGACTTCAGGTTTTCCGTCGATGGTAGGGGCTTTTAAAACTTCTATGGGTACCAGTTTTAACAGCTCTACATTCTTTGAGGTGGCTAGCCCGGCAGGGGCTTCAGCGTTTCTATTTTTCGTCTTTGGCACTTGCTGTATGTCAGAGGCCGTGAACTTTTTCAATGTCTCTTTGACCTTCTTAAGGTGGGCTATCACTTTTTTTAATCTCTGGATATTGGTCTTTTACTTGATTTACAACCAGCTGTGAATCGCTAAAGATGTCTATGGCTTCCACTTTCAGGTGTTCTGCCAACTGGAGTCCAGCCAATAATGCCTCATACTCTGCTTCATTATTGGACGCAAAAAATTCAAATCTGATGGCCGATGTTATTTTGTAGCCCTCTGAGGTATGCAACACCAATCCTGCTCCACTGCCATTATCATTGGAGCTCCTGTCAACGTAGAGTTTCCACATGGGTGGTTTGTCGACGATTTATACTCCATCTGACAATCTTGTGAATTCAGCCACAAAGTCGGACAGGGCTTGACCCTTAATGACAATCTGCGGCTTGTAGTCAATGTCGAACTGGTTGAGCTCTATGGACCATTTAAGGAGTCTTCCAGAAGCGTTAGGCTTTTGCAATACCTGCCTGAGAGAATGGTTCGTCAAGACCCGTATGGTATGTGCCTGGAAATAGTGACGTAACTTTCTTGATGTCACCACTAACACAAGGGCGAGCTTTTCCATCTGCGGATATTTTGTCTCTGCGTCAAGGAGGCGCTTGCTAGTGTAGTACATTGACAGCTGCACCTTCTTCTCTTCGTAAATTAACACCGAACTAACGGCGTGTTCTGAAACCGCTAGATATAGGCTCAGCACTTCTTCGGCCATAGGTTTGGACGATAGGGGTGGTTTTCTAAGATGTTCTTTCAATTGTCAGAACGCGTGTTCGCACTCCTCTGTCCATTGGAATGGCTTGCTTCCTCTCAGAGTATCAAAGAACGTTATGCACTTATCTGTAGATTTTGAGATAAATTTGTTGAGTACAGCTATACAGCTCGTCAGCTTTTGGACCTCATTCGGTTTTCTTGGCGATTTCATGTCGAGGAGTGCCTGTATCTTCTCCGGATTATGCTCAATTTCTCGACTGCTCACCATAAAACCTAAAAATTTCCCTGACTTGACTCCAAACGCGCATTTGAGGGGATTCAGTTTCATTCTTGAGGTCAAAGGGCATGACAATACAAGCCTCTGTCAGTGATGAACGCTGTGTGCTCCTCGTCGCGATGAAACATTGGTATTTGGTTGTAGTCAGAATATGCATCCATGAAGCTTAAGAGCTCGTGCCCCGCCGTGACGTCGACCAGTTGATCTATCATTGGGAGCGGAAAGCTGTCATTGGGACAGACTTTGTTTAGGTCGCTGAAGTCGACAGGTCTGTCACTTTCCGTTGGGCTTTAACACTAGCATAGGATTGAAAATCTACTCGGGATATAGGACTTCCCGGATTAAGTTTTTTATGAATTTGTCAACCTCCTCCCGTAGAACTTCATACCTTTCGGCATTCACGGGTCGACGTTTTTGCCTCTTGGGAGATACTTCTCATCTATATTAAGCATGTGGCTTATTATGTCCGGGCTTATTCCCTTCATGTTATCGTGAGTCCAGGCAAACACATCGAGGTTGCTTTTGAAGAATCTTACCAGTCCTTCTCGGCTCCGTTCTTCAAGTTCTGAGCCTATCTTCAGTTTTCTTGTTGGCTCCTTCTCATCTATGGGGACCTCGATCAATTCCTCGATTGGTCCCGTACCTATTTTGTCACTTGGGAGCTTTGGATCTAGATCGAATTCTTCTGTCCCGGTCGCCACCATCTTCATCTCCTTCCTCGCCTGTCCCTGCTCTGCGTAATGGCGAACCATCTCAGAATACGTAAGCTTAGACTCGTACTGATTTTCTCTTACTCTTCCAATCCCATTGGGAGTTGGAAACTTCATAATCTGATCATAGATTGACGTTATGGCTTTCAGGGCTCTCAACATCGGTCGTCCGATGACTGCCTTCACAACCAAAAATCTCGACATGATGATCGAGGTGTGTGGTCGGTCTCTAATCGTCACCGGTAATTCTATTATTCTTTCAGGGATGACACAATTCCCAGTGAAGCCGTACAAGGGTTGTGTATTGCTCTGTAGCCTCGTTCGAGGGATCTCCATCTTGTCGAAGCAATCGACGTATAGAATGTCAACCGAACTATCGTTGTCAACTAGGATACGGCAAACCGTGTGGTTGCCGATCACAGCTTCAACGAGGGCGTCATTCTGGGGGAAATGCACGCCGTCGACTTCTGCTTTTGAAAACGTTATTTCGGCATCTTCATATCTCGCGGCCTTTACCTCTCGACCGGACACACTCATGACTCTCCGATTAAACTTTTCCTTTGCTTCCCTTGCGTACTCCTTTTGAGCGCGGCAAGAAGTACCGCCGATATATGGCCCTCCAAAGATTGTTCTTATCACGCCGACAGGTTCGGGCGGATTGTCCTACCTTTGATCTTCCCGTCGGTCGTTGTTTCGCTGATTGTTATTGCTTCGTCAGTCGGCCCTGTATTTATTGAGCCTTCCCTCTCGAATCAACTTTTCGACTTTGTCCTTCAGATCAAAGCATTCGGCGGTCGTATGTTTGCTTTCACCGTAAAATCTGCAATACTTGCTCTGATTTCTTCATACCGGGTCAAATTTGAGCGGCGGTGGCCGACGCAGTACCTGGAGGTAATTTATCTCATGATAAACATCCTCAATCCCCATGGTTAACGCGGTGTAGGCATCGTATTTTTGCGGCTTGGACCGCTTGGTATCTCCCTATCCTGTCGAGGTGTTGTTGCCCCTGTTGTTCGGGGCTGGATTATACCTTTGCTCCACTTGCACCTGAGAATTACCTCGGCGCTTCTTGCCATTGTTCTGGCTGCTCGGCTGCCCTGCTTCCTCTTTTGCGGGGACCACCACCTTGCTTTTCAAGGTCTTTCCAGACTCCTTTACATTAATGAACCCCTTTGCTCTTGTCAGGAATTCTTAATAGGTCTGTAGCGGCCTCTGATCGAGGTCTGTGCTATATGGTATGTCCTTCTTCATGCTCGATAGGACCCCCATCAAAACCACCTCATCGGTGATACCCTCAGTGGCAGCCACCTGCTCCTCGAATTGAGCTATCCAATTTTTCAGGGACTCATTTGGTCCCTGGTAAACCTTCGAAAGGTTTTGCTTGGGTGAGATGTACTTTTTGACACTTATGAACTGAGTCAGGAAGGCGTTTTTCAAGTCATTCCAGCTAGTAATGGAATTTGGTTTCAGGGTTCCGAACCACCTTCTTGCGGAGTCGGAAATATGGTTTATGAACGCTCGACACATGACCTACTCGAGGTACCCATAAAGGACCATGTGCCCCGTGTAGACTTCTAGGTGATCGTCCAGATCACGTCTTCCATCGTATAGCGGAATGGAGGTGGCTTATGCTTATCGGGTAGCAGGACCAAATGATGTTCTTTGTGAACGGGTGGTCGTGGGACGTGTATATCTTGGTGTCGGCATTTACAGCTTAGGCCATCTTTCCAACAACTTGCTCAAAGTTATTTAGTCGACTCTCTATCTATTTTTCTAGTATGGCCATCTTCTCAGCCAGAACCTTATTCTCGGCCACAAGCTCTTCCCATTTGGTCCGCTGCATATCTCGATCGCGTCGAGGGTTCAACTGCTCCCTTAAGTTTCCTCCGCGTACGGGCGAAGATTCTTACCAGAACAGCGTTTCTCCGGTTTCCGTTTTCTTGTGGTCGAGGTGGCACCTCTCTGTTATTCACTGTCTGGGCTGCAGCCCTCTCCTGGGCTCTTTTTCTGGGAGCCCGTTGTCTGCTTCCTACAGACCTATTTGACTTGGCTGGACGGAGATTATTGTTGGCCCTACAGTCACCGACCCCCTCAGCATCACCGCGTTGGTCACCAATCACTTAGTTCCCGACGGCGACGTTCACTGGGTTCATCGGCGCATCCTCCAGCGATGGCATCGAATGTGGCCTTGGGTTCCATTCAGTGAGGGCCATGGCCATTCTTTCTACAACTACAACAAGTGTTTCGACCTGTTTTTAAAGCAGGTCAAGGCGATCTGGGGGATTTCCAGTGGCCGGTGGGTTCACTCTGCGATTGGGCCGTACCCCCGCTGGTTCTTGATTTCTGTCAGGTGGATTCGTCGGATTCCTTCCTCCAATGGTAGGATTCTGGCCTTCCTGGCTTTTCTAATTAGCCGTCATGCTGCGAGTCTTTCTTGGAAGCATGTTCACTGCTTTTGCTGGATTCGATTTCTGGGTTTAGGCCCTCTTTCTAGCGCCAATTGTTGACGGTTAAATTTAGTCAACTAAAAATTAACTCTCCAGGAACACTCGCTGACTTCTCTCACGGATTAATTAAGAATTATTGTTGCAGAAAAATAAAGAACACAGAAGTTTATAGTGGTTCGGCAAGAACTCTTTGCCTACGTCCACTTGTGGATGCACTAGTATTTTGTCGATTATAATCTTTTCTGTAGTAAAATGGTGTGTAAAAAACTTAATCAAGGAGGCAGGCTCTATTTATAGGCCTTATACAGATTAGAGATCTCCTCTACACTTTCCGAGGAGATCATTCCCTTACCCCTAAATCTTGGGATCTGGCAGTTGTATGTCAGGCCTCCGGTGAGGAAGGTCTACACCAGGAGGACCGAGGGTGGACTGGTGGGAGACTCAGGCCCAAATGGAACGGAAGAAGAGGGTTTGGGTGTCAAGACAGGCCCATCTGGGAATTCGGGTTTGGCTGCGGGAGGGGAAGCTAACGTGGAAAGTTAGTTAGAGAATCTGGGAGGTATTTGAAGGGAGGAACGAATGCTGTGAGGGGGCATCATTTTGGCTGGAGCTGGCTATTAGGAGGTTGTGGTGGGATTCCTCGAAAATCCCTCTCTATCCCTTTCATATTACTGTAATTTCCATTTCCGTTTGTATTGTTGAGCTTCAAGTCAAGCTCATTTCTGTATTCTGGTGACTAGTTTTAATAAAAACACCATTCAGAGGTTTTCCTTCCATTCATAACAGTAAACTCTAGTTGTTAAGGCCAGGATTCTATTAATTTGGTATCAGAGCCGGCGATCCATGGCGCAGCACACTCCCACGGCAAGCACAACCGAGCAAGTTTCCAGCTTAAGAGGTCTCGAGCCATCAAGGAGATAGTTCAGTTGATGGGAGCTATGGCGGACCACGTACCTCAGCTGCAGGAAGATGCTCACGTTCTAGGAACTCAGTTAGGTGATGTGCAAAGGGCCCTCCACCGCTTGGAAATACTATTGGGACGCCACCTTGAGACTCAGGTTCCAGCCCCGCCGCATCGAGAGGTGGGACGTGACAGGGAATGGCAGAGGCAGAACGAGTCTCCGGACAAGGGCCGTGGACGGCAGGAGCACTGAGGAAGACGCCTGGAGTTGCCGATCTTCCAAGGGGACGACCCCTATGGGTGGGTGTTCCGGGCGGAGCGCTACTTCGCCATTAACGGCGTTGAGGGAGAGGAAAGGGTGATGGCAGCGTCGGTATGCATGGAGGGAAGGGCCCTCGGTTGGTTCCAGTGGCTGGATCTTCACCGAATGACGAGATCTGAAGGCGGCAATCCTCCACCGTTTCAACCGCGTGAAGGATGGTGACCCAACGGAGCGCTTGATGGCTCTGCGACAGGAAGGAACGGTGGCAGAATTTCGCAACCGTTTTGAGGCTTTAGCAGCATCAATGAGAGGAATACCGGAACCCATTTTCCGGGGAGCTTTCCTCAACGGCCTCCGAGAGGACGTGCGGGCTGAGGTCAAATACTGCGGCCTATTAACTTACAGGAAGTTATGGATTTGGCCCAGCAGATTGAAGAGAGGAACGATGCAGTCGACCGGTTGAGGAAAGGTAAACTGGGCCGAGGATGGCAAAATGAGGGCTTGGGGAGAGAGATGGGCCCAAGCGAGCAGCCCAATACGCAACTAGGTCATTCTGGAAGCTCCCTTCAGTCCACTCCAGGTAAAGAGTCTAACTCATCTCCACGGTCTCGTTTTTGGTCTACACTGCAGTCAGGGCTGTCCGAAGGAGGGGCTGGGTTCAAATGGATGACGGACGAGGAGTACTAGCACCGACGAGCCAAGGGGCTCTGCTACCGGTGCGACGAGAAGTTTAGCCTTGGTCACCGGTGTAAGAACCGGCAGTTACAGGTGCTTTTGGTGTCGGATGGAGTTGGAGAAGATGATGAAGACACAGAGGAGACAGAGGAAGCTCCAGCCGATGAGATAGGGGGCATGGCTGGACTTTCCCTCAACGCGCTGATGGGAATTGCCTCTTCTGATACTATGAAACTAAAAGGGACCCTCGGAGATCGCGAGGTACTTATCTTAATCGAAAGCGGGGCCTCGCACAATTTTCTCTCATTGAGGGTCGTGCAGAAGATGCGAATTCCCTTGTCTACCACAGGTAGTTATGGCATCTAGGTAGGGAACGGAACTTGTTTCAGGCAGAAGGGGTTGTGTAAGGGTGTGGAACTGGAAATCCAGGGCTATCGCCTGTGTGGGGATTTTGTACCCTTCGAATTGGGTTGTGCCAAAGTGGTGCTTGGCGTTTCCTGGCTGTGAACATTGGGGGAAATTAGGGCTAATTGGCGGGAATTCACCTTGAAATTCAGGGCGGCTGAGGGGTGGATTTGCTTGAAGGGGGATCCTACACTACGATGGGAACCGGTGAGTTTTCGTGCCCTCACTCGAAAATTCCAGGGTGAGGTGATGGGGGCTTTGCTTGAAATCTGTGTTCTTGAGGGCAAGGTAGGGGGTGGGCAGGACATGCTGGAACCCGCCATCTTCCAAGGGGTTTTAGCTCAGTTTTCAGACGTGTTTGCGACACCAGAAGGACTACTGCCGAGTCGCGCTCGAGACCACCAGATTGTCCTCAAGACCGGGGCTGAACCACCCAATATCAGGCCTTACTGATACCCCCAAGTGCAAAAAAATGAGATTGAGAAATTGGTGTCAAAAATGTTGGCTTCAGGGATCATTAGGCCAAGCAACAGCCCCTTCTCCAGCCCGGTATTATTGGTCAAAAAGAAGGATGGAAGCTGGCGCTTCTGTGTCGATTATCGCGCCCTCAATCAGCTTACTGTGCCAAACAAATTTCCGATTCCGGTCATCGACGAATTATTGGACGAGTTGCACGGGGCCGTTGTGTTTTCAAAGTTGGATTTGCGGGCAGGTTACAATCAAATACGAATTAGGGAATTCGACGTGGAGAAGACGGCATTCCGAATGCACGAAGGACACTGAATTCTTGGTCATGCCGTTTGGTTTGACCAACGCTCCAGCAACGTTTCAGGCGTTTATGAACAAGGTATTTCAACCTTATTTGCGCCAATTCGTTTTAGTATTCTTCGACGATGTTTTAATTTATAGTCGAACATGGGAAGAACACAAAGAGCACCTCGCGGTAGTCCTAGGCGTTCTGAGGAGGGAGCAGCTATTCGCAAATCGGAAGAAATGCGTTTTTGGGCAGCACCAGTTGGAGTACTTGGGGCATGTGATCTCGGCAGCAGGGGTGGCCGCTGATCCAGCCAAGGTGGAGGCCATTCTATCTTGGCCCACACCCAAGAACGTACGGGGAGTTAGGGGATTCTTAGGATTGGCTTGTTATTACCGGCGTTTCGTTCAGAATTTTGGACGGCTGGCAAAGCCCATGACCGACTTGCTCAAACGGGGCGAATTCTGGTGGACCCTAGAGGCGGGGGCTGCCTTCGAAGCGCTAAAGCTGGCTATGACTACTCTCCCAGTCCTTGCTATACCGGATTTCTCCAAGCAGTTTGTGGTAGAATTCTGGCTCGGGAATTGGGGTAGTGTTAATGCAGAGGGGTAGGCCCATTGCATTTTTCAGCAAGGCGCTCTCAAACACTTCTAGGCTCCGGTCCGTCTATGAACGGGAACTCATGGCGGTCGTGTTGGCTGTCCAAAAGTGGCGCCATTACCTCCTTGGCGGGCACTTTGTGGTACGCACCGACCAGCAGAGCCTCCGGTTCCTCATGGACCAGCGGCTGTTACCTCTGGAGCACCTCCGCTGGGTTATTCAGCTCTTTGGGTATGACTTCGAGCTGGAATACAAGCAAGGGGCGTCGAATCGTGTGGCTGACGCACTTTCTAGATGCGGGGCGGACACCGGGGTGGAGTTAGCGGCCATCTCCATTCCGCAGCTAGTTAATTGGGCTGAGATTAGACGGGAACAGCAGCAAGACGACAAATGCGTTGCTTTGTTACAAAAACTCGCTAATGGCGACGAGTTGGCCACAGGTTGGTCCTTGCATCAGGACTTGCTGTGTTACCAAGGCAGAGTAGTCCTTCCTATGCAATCTCCGTGGATACAACTCATGTTGCACGAATTTCATGACTCGGCTTTAGGGGGTCATTCAGGTTTTTGAGCACTTATAAACGAGTGGCGCATAACCTGTTCTGGCGGGGAATGAAGGAAGATATACGTCAGTATGTTGCTCAATGTTCCATTTGCCAACATTCGAAGTATGAGGCAATGACACCCGTAGGATTGCTCCAACTGTTGCCGATACCGGAGAGGGGGGGGGAAGATATCTCCATGGACTTCATAGGGGGGTTACCACAGTCGCAAGGAATTGATACGATTTTAGTGGTTGTGGACCGGTTGTCTAAGTACGCTCATTTCCTGCCACTCTCTCACCCGTTCACAGCCAAGAAAGTGGCTGAATTGTTTGTTCGTGAAATAGTCCAGCTCCACGGAATTCCGGGCTCCATCATCACCGATCGAGACCCCCTCTTCATGAGCTTCTTTTGGCGCGAGTTATTTCGTATGCAGGGAACCAAGCTGAACCGTAGTTCGGCGTACCACCCTGAATTTCGGCGTATCACCCCGAATCTGACGGCCAGACCGAGGTTGTGAACAGGTGTTTGGAAGTGTACCTCTGCTGTTTCGCGAGTGATCAGCCACGCTTGTGGCTCCGCTACTTACCATGGGCAGAATTATGGTTCAACACCAACTATAATGCGTCCACACGGCATTCCCCCTTCTAAGTGTTGTATGGCCGCGATCCTCCCACTGTTCACCACTTCCAGGACTCCCCTTCGGCAGTGGAAGATGTCAACCTCCAGCTGCAGCAAAGGAATGAGTTCCTCGATATTCTCAGGGGCAATCTCGTGCTTGCACAGCAGCGCATAAAGAAGTTCGCGGATGCTCACCGTCGGAACTTTCCTTTTCGCCTGGTGACCATGTTCTGCTCAAACTCCGCCCCTATCGCCTCAAGTCCCTGGCCCGTCAACCCAACGAAAAGTTGGCTCCACGATTTTATGGACCATTTGAAGTTTTGGAGAAGATCGGAGAAGTGGCCTATCGTCTCAAGCTTCCTGCAGACGCGCGGATTCATTCTGTTTTCCATGTCTCCCAACTGAAACCTTTTAAGGGGGATGCACTCCAGCACCAACCACTTCCCCTGCAGCTCTCGGATGAGTTGAAGTTGCAAGTCGAGCCTTCCGAGGTCCTTCGTGGCAGGTGGACTTCTGTTGGTGGGAAACGGGTCGCTGAAGTGCTGGTTCAATGGAAGGACTTTCCGGATTGGGAGGCCACCTGGGAGCTTCTGGAGGTGTTTCAGGCCTAATTTCCTCATTACAACCTTGGGGACAAGGTTGTCTTCAAAGGGGGGAGTATTGTCAGGCCTCCGGTGAGGAAGGTCTACACCAGGAGGACCAAAGGTGGACTGGTGGGAGACTCAGGCCCAAATGGAACGGAAGAAAGGGGTTTGGGTGTCAAGACAGGCCCATCTGGGAATTCGGGTCTGGCTGAGGGAGGGGAAGTTGACGTGGGAAGTTAGTTAGAGAATCTGGAAGGTATTTGAAGGGAGGAACGAGTGCTGTGAGGGGGCATCGTTTTGGCTGGAGCTGGCTGTTAGGAGGTTGTGGGATTCCTCGAAAATCCCTCTCTATCCCTTTCATATTACTGTAATTTCCATTTCCGTTTGTATTGTTGAGCTTCAAGTCAAGCCCATTTCTTTATTCCGGTGACTAGTTTTAATAAAAACACCATTCAAAGGTTTTCCTTCCATGCATAACAGTAAACTCTAGTTGTTAAGGCCAGGATTCTATCATTGTACTTCCATGATTTCAACTACCAAATCGGGACAATTACCTTTATCGATTATCTGATTGATTCGAATCGTGGCGGTTGTTGCAGCATATCTTTTCTTGAGATGACGGGATTTGATTTAGATTTGACCGGGCTGCTCTCTCGACGTCGTGAACTTCACGGCTTAGGCGGAGTTCTCGACGCATATCCTCCTCCTGCATGAACTCTCGTCATTTTGGGGGCATACTTCGTATGACCATTTCCTCGACGTCAGCGACCAACTTTCGACTGAGAATGTCTCGGCGCTTGGCAGTCAAAGGAACGGTCGATTGCTCGACCGTGGCGCAACACAAGGCATTTATGATATTAGTCCTTTAAGTTTTGATGGGCGAGTTTCATGTTTGTTTTTTAGTTGAGTTGCAATTGGGTTAGTGGGTTTCTGGGTTGTGTTTCTTTGGATTGGTGATTGTAGCCTTTTGATTTGTGAATCGTTCTCATCTTAAGTTGTTCGATATTTTGTGTCAATTACAGGGTGGAGCCAATGCTGGTCATACAATCTACAATTCGGAGGGAAAGAAGTTTGCCCTTCACCTTGTTCCTTCTGGCATTTTGAATATGGAGACTCTGTGTGTTATTGGAAATGGAGTTGTGGTTCACCTTCCAGGGTTTTTCAAAGAGATTGATGGGCTTGAATCGAATGGTGTCTCCTGCGAGGGAAGGATATTGGTTTCCGATCGTGCTCACTTGCTGTTCGATTTCCATCAAGAAGTGGATGGGCTTAGAGAGGCGGAGCTTGCCAAGTCTTTCATTGGCACTACAAAGAGAGGAATTGGACCTTGTTACTCTAGCAAGGTGATTAGGAATGGCATTAGAGTAAGTGACCTAAGGCACATGGATACTTTTCCTCAGAAGCTTGATCTTTTGTTATCGGATGCTGCTGCAAGATTCGGAGATTTTAACTATACCCCAGAAATGCTCAGGGATGAGGTCGAAAAGTACAAGAGGTTTGCTGAGAGGTTGGAACCTTTCATTGTTGATGCCGTGCTTGTCATGAATGAAGCCATTTCACAGAAGAAGAAGATTTTGGTTGAAGGTGGTCAGGCGACGATGTTGGATATTGACTTTGGAACATACCCGTTTGTAACTTCTTCTAGTCCATCTGCTGGTGGCATTTGCACCGGTCTTGGAATTGCGCCAAGAGTTGTTGGTGACCTGATTGGAGTGGTGAGTTCATAATTTGGAGTTGTTACACTTTCTTTTCTTGATAGTTTGATAATTTTATGTTTTTCTTACCCATGAAACACCTATGAATCTAACTATTTTTTCACTGAAAGACAATATTTTTAACACGCTTCTATGTTTTATTTGGTGATTTAACTTTGTAATTGTTTAGCTACATATGTTTTGTAACAACTGACAAGCGTATGCTGGTTTTCATTAATTCTTGAATGTATTTGAGGAAACCATGATCTAAGCAGAGGCAAATTTAGTGAAACTATTTTTGACATGCTTACTTCAAGTTCTTAATTGACGCTCTCCTTGGCAGGTAAAAGCATACACCACAAGAGTTGGGTCTGGTCCGTTCCCTACAGAAATCTTGGGTCAAGGGGGTGACCTTCTTAGGTTTGCTGGGCAGGAGTTTGGCACAACTACTGGTCGTCCACGCCGTTGTGGTTGGCTTGATATAGTTGCACTCAAGTACTGCTGTCAGATTAATGGCTTTTCTTCTCTTAATCTCACCAAACTAGATGTTTTATCTGATCTTCCTGAGATTCAATTGGGGGTCGCTTATAAACATGCTAATGGTACACCAATCAAATCATTCCCGGCGGACCTTCGTCTTCTCGAGCAATTGAAGGTAAGTCTTACTTGGCATTGTACTGTTAGTGTTCACTTAATAAGTGGAAAAGCTATATATAAATTAAACACTGCTTCAGTAGTCCTTTTTCATATACTACAATGGAAGTTCTAACTGCATAAGAGGCAATGTTTTTGTCCACTCGGCTTTTCTTGATTCCTTTCTTCCTTGTATATTTGTAGGTGGAATATGAAGTATTGCCCGGCTGGAATTCCGATATATCTTCCGTCAGAAACTACTCCGACCTTCCAAAGGCGGCGCGTCAATACGTGGAGAGGATAGAAGAGCTTGTCGGTGTACCAATTCATTACATTGGTGTTGGGCCCGGACGTGATGCCCTCATATTTAAATAACTTTAGTATGATTTTCGGATTTATATCTTAGATGACATTTGTTCCTGTTAGAGGATCTGACGGTGGGAGAATTTTTATCCTCTGAAGTTGGGGGATGTTTTGGGTACTAAGATTACCTTGTAGGTCCAGAAACAAGTATTGTATTCTCCTTCTAGGGAGACAAACTTTGGAGCTTTGCTGTGTTGGAAGCCTTTTGTAGGCTTTTGATTCAGTGATATTACTTATTGCAGTGCTTGGCAATAATATTATATTAGCTTTGAGGCCAATTCTGCTACGCTACCACCTTCTTCTCTCTCTAGTGCCAAAAAACAAATTTACCACTTTATAAAATGGTTGAAGTATTACTCTTTCGTTTCTTGTATTTTGATACCAACTTTTGTTATCGTGTAGACAAACTCTTGAGAAATGGAAATTAGACATTAGACTTGAATCAATTTGTTATAAATTTTAGTAGTGTTGGGACACAAATTCTAATTTCAATTCTTCATATCAATTTTGAGTTGTCATTTTTCATCAACAAATGTTATATTTTTCTATTAATTAATGCGATAATCTTTTAAATAGTTATCAGTAAAAGAATACAACTCAAATTGTTATAAAAAAATTAGAATTAAAATCGATAATAAAAGAATGACAACTCAAATGATATAAAAAGTTTAGAATTAAAATTAGTGATTGTATATTTAAGCCTCAGCATATGCTTAAGTCGAAAGAGAGAGACCTGGGGATTCTTGCCACGTTTTCTTGATAGGAAACCAAAAGATTCATTTCCCAATAAGTGTCATTTTCGTCATATGATCATGACAGTAAGGAATAATAATAAAGTTTTTGGTTTCGTACTGGTCCAATACTCAACAAATTAAGTCAGTTTCGGGCCATGAGTATTAAAAAAAATGGAGAAACTTAGAAAACTCACCCGGGCTAAATTTTTACATTCTTCTCTTATATTAATATCATTTTAACTAATATATCACTTCATTAAAAAGATATTAATCAAAAATAATAAATAAAAATATAAACTTACGTGATCTAAAAGATATTTGTCTACCTTTTTTGTGAAAATATCTTGTAAATTAGGTCTAGTACTATGTTAAAGTTTATAATTCAACCGTACCATTTAAATTTTAAATTTGTTTATTTTACCGATTTGAGTTTTATTACAGTAAAATGTTCTCAAAAACAGTCACATCTAACTTTTTTACTATAATAAAAAATTCTCACATAAAATCACATCTCAATTCAAAATAAAAATTAAAATCAGCGAACAAAACGAACTCTTTATATGTCAATTATGCTAAAAGCTTTCTGACCAAAAGTGGAATACTCGAATACAACTCTCCAAAATGATATTTCTCTGATTCACTTTAGAACTTTGTCAATGGAGCACCACACAAGTACAACCTACTATACTCGTTATTTTTGACTGGTCTGAGTCACAATCACTATCTAAGTACAGTAATCCTTTCAATAAGATTTGCAAACATGATAACACAATTCTTAGAATAAAAAAAAGTTATTATACTTGAATATTATGGGGAAATAAATTTTTAATTTACAAAATAACTTTAGAACGATCGACAAAATAACTTTTTAAATTACTTGATGTAGGCAGCTCATTGTGAATATAAAAGAAAATAAAATATCAACTAGAAAAGAAAATATGAGAATTCCTCAACCCGTATAATATTTCAAATAAATAACATATTTACTATGATTGTTAATAAATAACATTTTCGATTCTGAAAGAAGGTTTATAAGAGTTTATTAACTAAAAGTTTTGTAAAATATAATATAAATACATAAATTACTAAAGACTGATGAACAATATGTATAATTTTGAGGCTTACGGGAGAAAATCCAATAAATTCCATATTTATCATATCCTAAGACAAATACAAAATTTATTCGATAAATTCTGAATTTATATTACCATTTATTAAATTTTTCAGATTTATTTTTGGGTATAGAGGCAAATGACTTTTTTTAAAAGATTTTTTAATAAATGACCAAAGCTTTTTTGGGTATAGAGGCAAATGACTTTTTTTTAAAAGATTTTTTAATAAATGACCAAAGTTTTATAGAATTAGCAAAATGATTGTTTTTTCCACCTCAGTAGTCATTAACTTATTAACCTAATAGTTAATACACTATTGATTAGTTTATCACTAATTGACTAATTAGTAATTAATCAAGGGACTGTGTCCGGTAAGCCGTCCTACCAATATGATCAGTTTTTTTACTATTGAATCTGGTTAAATTAAATGAGATTGAAAAAATATGCAAAACACAGTGACAGATCCAATAATTGAATTCAGTAGGGGCACACGTTAAGACATTCCCATTCAAAAAAAGTTCACAAGATTCTACATTATATTGCATACTTTATAGGGCAATAATTGATCATTGCAAAAGAAAAGAAACATGAGAGAAGAAAAATAAATATAAATTAAGAGACTCAAAGAGCCAGTCTACATGTAAAAAAATGAAAAAGAAAATGAAAAAAAAGAATACTAAACGTCAAGGAAAAGAGTACTAGTACTAACAAAATCCAGTTTAAAAGAAGAAATAATGACAATAAATAAAGTAATAGGAAAAAATTATAGTGTTTTATAAAATTAAAGTGACATTTAAAGAGAAAAAAAGAAAAGAAAAGAACAAGTCTAATGCATCAATATTGAAGCCCAAAACAAAAAATAATGAGAAAATAAGAAAAACTTATATGTTGATTGCTAAAATTACGGGGCACACTTGAATAATACATAAAACTCAGTATGTAACTAGATACATTATTTTTTATTTTTTATTTTCTCAGGGGGCAAGTGACCCCACTGCCCCCCTTGAATATGTTCATGACATAACATATAATTTTTAATACAGATCTAACGGCTAAAAATTGCTTAAAAATAAAAGTACTAATAGTTTCATTTTTCTGGTCCTACGAGAGAAACTCTCATTAATCAATTTCAATCAATAATTACAAGTTTACCAATACTAAATCAATAGTAAATTAATTATGAAACAATAAATCATTGATTTACCATGAGACCGTCACTGATTGACTATAGTAGAAAATGACAATTTTTCTAAAATAAAAAAAGTTCAACTATTTATTTAAAAAATAAAACTTTCAGTCATTTGTTAAAAGGAAGATTCTCCGTTACGCCTAACGTATCGATAAATTAAGTTTTTTTAACCATTAAATCTACGTAATTTTATACAGATTCAAAGAAAAGAAAACTTAGCTTACCAGTAAATTAGCGTGCCAGAAAAAAATTTCTAAAAAGTATAGTAAAAAAACAGCCAGTTAGTAAATTTTGCCTTCATTTTTGTTCTATAAACAAATCATGATAATTACCTTTTTTTTCCCAAAATGAGAGAAAAACAAAAATCCATGAGAAAAGGTGATTTTGGCAAAGACATGTTTACAATGTACAAAAGGTCCTCAAAAATCTCTCAATTGGTATGGAAGTAGTGGAGAAACTGCTGACGAAACACCGCAACGTCCCAAAGCGCTCATCAATTTATACTTTAAAACTTCTCCAACATTTCTCTCTCCTCACCACGGCACTCTCTGTAGGGTGTAATTCGGCCAGATAGGCTCGGGTTGGGCCGAAAAATTGTTGGAAACCGAATCGAATTCGGATGCGGAAGCGTGGGGGGAAGGGATCGTGTATAACAAAAATTTTCATAAAACCTTTGAGATACTCTATAGATTATATTAATTTATGCACAAATAAATTAATCTCATTAATTCATTTATTAAGAACTCAATTAGGAAAAATACCTAGAGGCCGACTCGATTGATAACTTGAGTTCTTTGACCTCAAACAATCCTTGCTCCAAAGCTTTGTGTTTAGAAAACCAATGTCTTCCACGTCAATTCCTAGAATTCACAAAGACGTGTGTGTAGGCACACATGAGACAAAACGGGTTACAATAAACACTCGAATTTCCACAAACACCAACGCATGCACGATGTAGAATTTTTGGAGAAAAATTTTTCCTTCTCACTCTTAGAGAATTTCGGCCACCTCAAAATTAGGGCAAAATTCGTTTTTAAGAATTGTATCAAAAATTGTGTCTCAAAAAATTGTATCCACAATTTTCTACTATTCTCTTATT
>NW_010357497.1:223977-255544 GCF_000414095.1 Morus notabilis
ATTGATTCTCTAATGGACAGTGATTCATAAAACACATTCATGAATCGGAGCTTTTACTGGTCCAAGTACTAAATCAACCCTCAAGAGAATTATTTATCTACTTCTTTCTTAAGAATGAATGGATTCCATCTCGTGTAATAACATTCCCGGCTACCTACTTCATCATGTCTCTAAAATACAAGGAATAGGATTCAGGATCTCAGAATCCGTACCGAGTAAATCAAAAGACATAAATCCATAAATAGGAGTCTGTTAAGAACTCAGGATTAAGATTATTCTATATATGACCATCGGTAGACTAAATTAGAATTTCTATACTTAACAGAAATTATTAGAAATTCATATTGTGTCTGTGTCCTTATTTCACATAATCTCATTATGCGAAATACACTCATTCAATATCTCACCATATTAACAGTGCGGATAACACCGTTCCATTCTAAATGGGAATGACATGTATTAATAATGTTTTAATTAAAGATTCTGAACTTTAATTAAATTTATTATGAATATTGCTTTTTGATTATTATCCTTAAACATTATCCTCTCGTATATAACACTTATATACAATGTTTAAGGTTACATAAATAATCACAGAATTTTTATTGATATTCATAAAATATTCACAAATATATACACATAAAATGATGAATAAACTATTTTATTAAATAAATAATAAATATCCTATTACATCTTATGCTTCTAGGATATCATTCCCAACAAAAATTAGGCCAAGCCGCACTGTGCGGGTTAAGAAAACTTTAGACCGTAACATTCTCATAAGCCCACAAACCCGTAATCTGTCGGGTGACCTCGGGTAGGCTCAGGTTACTCGGGTTGACAGGCTTGGAAACTTTTTCAATTATCACAATATGCATAAAGCAATGGTGATCTCAAGGACCACATGATCACTTTTTAATCAATTAATATGTGCTGTTGCGGAAGGAATCATTATCAAACAGAACATGTCTTTCCTTCAAAAAGGGGTCTAAATGCAAGGTGAACAATTAAAACACACACTTTGAAATCAAATACTTCCAAAAATGACAAATTCAGTATTTTGAAGAGAAAAAAAGTTGTAAGAGAAATAAGAAAAATCATATCTTTTTAGCGAGACATTGGTAAAATCACAAAGCTAATTATAAGGTGTCTAATTAACAATTACACAAATCCACCATCCACAAATTTACCCTCTTTATGTTGTGTTTGGAATATTTTTAACAATTACACAAATCCACCATCCACAGAATTAAGAATAAACAAGAATTATTTAAAGACTCAACCCTTTATGTTGTGTTCGGAAGATTTTTAAACTTATTATCATTACGGTTGGGCATTATTTTACCTATCTTTTGAACATGTTCGGCTAGGTAGGAGTACCTCGGGTTCATGCAATCCCACCCCGCGTCCCTGCTCGCACAGTGCGAGTTGGGCATAATTAAAATTAAAAATTAAATAAAAAATTAAAAACCCGTGATTTTCGAGTATGGTCGGGTTAGCTCGGCCAGGTTCGTCGGGTCTGGGTGATTTCTAAAAGCCCTATCGGGCCCTTTGTATAAATAGACTAAGTAAAAAGTGTTTTTAAGTAAATAAACCACAAAAAAAATAAATTGAGTAAATAGGCCAACTTCCACATCAGCTATTCCACGTCATCAATAACCGACCGATCAGACTAAGAACAGACCAAGAACCGACCACCAGACCAAGAACCGACCACCAGATCAAGAACAGACCAAGAACCAACCACCAGACCAAGAACCGACTGACCAGACCAAGAACAAACCAAGAACCGACCACCAGACCAAGAATAGACCACCAGACCAAGAACCGACCACCAGATCAAGAACAGACCAAGAACCGATCGACCAGACCAAGAACAAACCAATAACAAACTCTAATAAAACAATAAAAACATACATTTTTACATATTTTTTGATTTTTTAGGTATCAATAACCATTGTAATTTATAAAATAGAAAAAAATATTAGTAAAAAGAGAAAAAACCAAGAACAGACCAAGATGTTCTTAGTCTGTTCTTAGTTTTTTCATTTTTTACCAATTATTTTTTTCTTTAATAAATTAAATATATTTCCAATCTTCGGGACTAGTTCGAAGCTTTCCAAAAAAAAAACATCATTGTCTATTATTGGTCAAGTGTTGTCAGTTTTTGGTCAGTTTTTGGTCTGTTCTTAGTATGTTCTTGATTTTTTAATATTTTACCAATTTTTTTCTCTTTTATAAATTAAATGTCTCTCCAATCTTCAGGACTAGTTCGAAACTTTCAAAAAAGAAAAACACATCACTGGCTATTCTTGGTCAAGTGTTGTCGGTTCTTGGTCTGTTCTTACTTTTTTCTTTTTTTACCAAAATTTTTTTCTCTTTTATAAATTAAATGTCTCTCCAATCTTTTGGACTAGTTCGAAGCTTTTCAAAAAAAAAAAAACAACTTCATTGTCTATTCGTGGTCAAGTCTTATCGGTTCTTGGTCTATTCTTGGCCTGTTCTTGGTTTTTTAATATTTTACCAAATTTTTTTTCTCTTTTATAAATTAAATATCTCTCCAATTTTCGGGACTAGTTCGAAGCTTTCCAAAAAAAAAAAACAACATCATTGTCTATTCTTGGTAAAGTGTTGTCGGTTATTGGTCTGTTCTTGGTCTGTTCTTAGTATGTTCTTGGTTTTTTAATATTTTATCAAAATTTTTTTTCTCTTTTATATATTAAATATCTCTCCAATCTTCAGGACTAGTTCGAAGCTTTCCAAAAAAAAAACAACAACATCATTGTCTATTCTTGGTCAAGTGTTGTCGGTTCTTGGTCTGTTCCTAGTCTGTTTTTGGTTTTTTAATATTTTACCAATTTTTTTTCTTTTATAAATTAAATGTCTCTCCAATCTTCAGGACTAGTTCGAAGCTTTCAAAAAAAAAAACACATCACTGGCTATTCTTGGTCAAGTGTTGTCGGTTCTTAGTCTGTTATTGGTTTTTTCTTTTTTTACTAAATTTTTTCTCTTTTATAAATTAAATGTCTCTCCTATCTTTGGGACTAGTTCGAAGCTTTCAAAAAAAAAACATCATTGTCTATTCTTGGTCAAGTGTTGTCGGTTCTTAGTCTGTTATTGGTTTTTTCTTTTTTTACTAAATTTTTTCTCTTTTATAAATTAAATGTCTCTCCTATCTTTGGGACTAGTTCGAAGCTTTCAAAAAAAAAACATCATTGTCTATTCTTGGTCAAGTGTTGTCGGTTCTTAGTCTGTTATTGGTTTTTTCTTTTTTTACTAAATTTTTTCTCTTTTATAAATTAAATGTCTCTCCTATCTTTGGGACTAGTTCGAAGCTTTCAAAAAAAAAACATCATTGTCTATTCTTGGTCAAGTGTTGTCGGTTCTTAGTCTGTTATTGGTTTTTTCTTTTTTTACTAAATTTTTTCTCTTTTATAAATTAAATGTCTCTCCTATCTTTGGGACTAGTTCGAAGCTTTCAAAAAAAAAACATCATTGTCTATTCTTGGTCAAGTGTTGTCGGTTCTTAGTCTGTTATTGGTTTTTTCTTTTTTTACTAAATTTTTTCTCTTTTATAAATTAAATGTCTCTCCTATCTTTGGGACTAGTTCGAAGCTTTCAAAAAAAAAACATCATTGTCTATTCTTGGTCAAGTGTTGTCGGTTCTTGGTCTGTTCTTGGTTTTTCTTTTTTTATCAAATTTTTTTATCTTTTATAAATTAAATGTCTCTCCTATCTTTGGGACTAGTTCGAAGCTTTCAAAAAAAAAACATCATTGTCTATTCTTGATTAAGTGTTGTCGATTCTTGGTCTGTTCTTGGTTTTTTCTTTTTTTACCAAATTTTTTTCTCTTTTATAAATTACAATGGTTATTCATACCCAAAAAATCAAAATATATGTAAAAATGTATGTTTTTAATATTTTATTAGAGTTTATTATTGGTCTGTTCTTAGTCTGGTCGGTCGGTTCTTGGTTTGGTGTTCGGTTCTTGGTCTGTTCTTGGTCTGGTGGTCTATTATTGGTCTGGTGGTCGGTTCTTGGTTTGTTCTTGGTCTGGTCGGTTGGTTCTTGGTTTGTTCTTAGTCTGCTCTTGGTCTGGTGGTCAGTTCTTGGTCTGTTCTTGGTCTGGTGGTCGGTTCTTGGTCTGTTCTTGGTTTGGTGGTCAGTTCTTGGTCTGTTCTTAGTTTGGTGGTTGGTTCTTGGGGTGGAAATGGTCGGTCGGCGTTGGGGTTGGTCGGTCGGCGTTCGAGAGAGTCAGGTTGGAGTTCTGGAGGGTCGGTCGGCGTTCGGGATGGTCAGTCGGTGTTCGTGAGGATCAGTCGGCATTTGGGAAAGGTCGTTCAACGTTGGGGTGGTCGGTGAGAACCAGAGGAGAGAGAGAGAGGAAAAGGGGTATGGGCATGGAAGGAAAAAGAAAAAAAAAAGGGTCAGTTAGGGTGAGAATCTGTTCAATTTTAAGAAAAAAAAATTAAAATGTACACATAAATTAAAATGTGGTCTATTTTTTAACACGTAAAATACACGTCAATGATTTTTTGTTATGAAAAAAAATAGTCTAGATCCCCAATTTCTATTTTCTTCCGGTCTCTTTCATCCAAATTTCTCAGCTCTCTCTCTCTTTTTCCCCATTTTCGCTCTCTCTGTCCCTCTCTCCTCTCTCTCTCTCTCTCTGCGTGGAAGCTTCATCGACAGATCTAGTTAGATTCGCGCCGATGACCATCGTCTCTCTCCTCTATTCTCTCCGTGTCGAATCAATGCCCCGGAGCCGTGCCTCCTTCACGTCATAGATCTGAAAATCACCGTTATTTTCTCTCCTCTGGATATGATCAAACAGTTTGGGCATGGAGGTAACAGAAATCCATTTACGTATTCTCGTTTACTGTTTTTAACCAAAACACCGATGCTGAAAATGGCCAAAATGGCCAAAATGGGCGCAGACCCATTTTTTTCCACTCTCTCTCTCTCACGGCATCTTTCCTTCCCTGCCTGTCAATCAGTCTTGTCTCACTTTTTTCTTCTTTTCTCTGATGAAGGATGATAGAGGTCTTGTACTCCTTATAACGCCCGTAAGAAGATCAACCCTAATTTTCTGTCTCGATTTCTGAGCACCAATTTCTCTCTCCGTTTCTGACTCTGAACATCAATTTCTTGCGAGAACCCTCGCTTTCCTTCCCCTGTTTTTGCGATGTTCGCTGCAGCCGTTGATTCGTCGTTAACGTCTCTGTCGTCTCTTTAAGGTGAGACTCTCTGTACTGCGGTTTTGTTGGGGGTTCTTTTGGTACTACAGACCAGAGAGTTCTGTTTGTGTACAAGATAAAAAAAAAAAAGAAACAATGTTTTTTTTTTTCTCTTCTTTTTTTATTTGCGATTATTGGACTCTTTTTCCTTCAGTTTTTGTTTTCATCATGAATAGGTTTCTAGCTTGTAGAAAAATGGGTGTTAGAGCGCCTCAAACAGCCTTGGGTTGTTTATTCCCTCCAGGTATGCAATGATTTTTTTTGCTCGTTTTCTTAAGATTGGCATCATGAATAGGTTGCCTCATGGTGATATCTCATGCAATCTGAACATGTGATGTTTGTTTGTTGCTCCTTTTCATAAGAAAAAAGTAGAAGAAAATTAACAGTCCTTTAGAGGGGTAGGGTTGGTTATTACAATGTTTCGTATGGACTCTTTTTCCTTGTTCAGTGGCTGAATTTGATTATTTTTGTTAATGGTTTTAATAATAGGCTAATAGTTTAGTGGTTCACATTGTTTCTGTGGTTGCTTTTCTACATGGGCGTGTGTTTATCTCTGTTTGGTCTTTCTGCCTTCTTGTAATAGTCCCGTATGGCTGTAGAATAACTATTCTTTTCCTTTTGTAGTTGGAGCCTATCTGTGGAACCATGGTGTCATTTACAAATAGTTGGACTGATCTTTATTTTCTTTTGGGTTTTTTTAACCTGCTGATGCTCTTTCAATGTGCTAGATATATGTATTTATCTACAATATAATTTTTTTCTTCTATTTTATGGCAGATCGGTTCATTCTTTATTCTTTGCAACTCTAGAAGTTGAGGAGATATCAGGTTCAAAACCAGCGGAAGTGCACAACTGGGGGTTGGTTTTAGCAACATATGTAACGTTCATCATTGGATATGATTTTTTGTTTATTTTTGCTGGAGAAATTTTATTTCGAGGGAGGTTTTGATTATGATGAAAAAAAGGAAGTGGAAGAGGGAAAATGAGCTTTTTTTACCTTCCTATTTTTTTGTTCCCCCCCTCCCCCCTCTTTTTCCCTCTCTCTTTAAAAGTCTATATGATATCTTATTTGTGATATAAGAAAAAAGTGCACGTTGTTTTACTCTCCTTGTGTGTTCTCTCACAGATCAATCCAAGTTTCCTTCAGCAATTTTTCCAATCTAAAACTGACTTTTCTTTGATTTTTTTTTTGTTTTTTGTTTTTCCTTTTCAAGTGTCTAGTGTCTCAGAACAATTTGTTCACTTTTTCTTGTTTCCAACTATTTGTATATCCAAAATGGATTACATATAAAGTTATTTGCTTGTTATCAATGGACTTGTATTATGTTTATATTATGGTATTTTGAATTCTAAATCTTTTATGAATTTCTAATCAGTTAGTTTCTAAAATGATAATAAACTATGGCCAGTTGAGAAGCTCTATTTATTTTTACAAAGTCTTGGATGCTTTTTTCTCTTTCAGGTTCGCACTTCTACCCTCACTTCTTTCTTCTATTTTTTGGATTTTTCTGTTGTAGGTTTGGATTTGTGCTGCGATTGTTTATTTAATTGTCCTGATTTTGGGGTTTGGATTGCTGTTGCGATTCTTGCTTTAATTTTGTTTAGAAATTTGGTTCATATTATTTTTGTTAATTTGGATTTCTTTGTGTGCAATTTTTGGATCTCTTGAAACCCTATAATGAAGGCCAAATGTTCTAATGGCCGCTTCTTTTGTTGCCTGCTCTGTCTCTTTTCTCTTTCCTTGTTATTGTTCGACCTTTGCCTATTTGGGTTTTCATATTTGCCTACTTTCTTCTTCTCTCTTTTGGATGGCTGAGACAACGTCACCTGCATTGTTGGATTAGTGCTGCGACTGTTTCCTTAATTCCGTTCTGAAATTTGGTTCTGATTTTGAGGTTTGGATTGCTGTTATGATGCTTGCTTTAATTTTGTTAAGAAATTTGGTTTCAGATTATTTTTGTTATTTTGGATCTCTTGAAACCCTATAATGAAAGCCAAATTTTCTAGGGTGCTTTCTTTTGTTGCCTGCTCTGTTTCTTTTTTCTTGCCTTTCTTGTTATTGTTGGACCTTGCCTATTTTGGTTTTCTTACTTGCCTGATTTCTTCCTCTCCCTTTTGGATGGTTGAGACAACGTCACCTGTGTTGTTGTAGTGATTTCAAAAGCCTCCAATGTTGAGTGTGGAATCAAATAAGTTGCTTTTATTTATATTCTGGTTTGCACTTCTCTTCTCTCTTCATATGCTTTTTTTATTTTGTTGAAATTTGTGATTTTGTATTTGTTTTTCATTTTGTTTGCTGTTTTTATTTGGTTCCATTTACTCTTACTACCTCCTTGTTATTGAATTATTGGTTGTAACAAAACATTTGGATTTTGTAAACCGTAAAAAGAAAATCCAAAGTGATCAAAGTTGACTATCTGCCTAATCATTCTTGTATCACCTATTTACTCATTCTGATTTGTTGTGTAAATTGTAAGGTTCTTAATTGGTGTCTTTAATCATGTGATCCTTTTTTTTTACTTCTATTTCCAGTGGATTGATCTCTTTTTGAATGTGTGTTCTCAAAGTTAGCTATTTTTCAACTCTTTTTTCTCTTTGGTGCTAATCAATTTTGGAACACATATTTTTTAGTATTCTCTTCTCTTAGTTTTTTCCCCACTCTATTCTCTTCTTACTACAACAGAATGGACTTTTAATAACTTTTAGTTATAGCGTTTTTGAAAAACTACTATTAAAACTTATTTTGCTTGAATTTAAAGCGTTTCAAAAGAAGTTATTTTCAATATATATATATATATATATTAAAAAATCATGGAATATTTTGGTGGTAATGTTTTATATATTTATATATATATATATATTAAAATTTAATTTGGTGAAATTCCCTAAATTTTCAGGTATTGAAAATTACTTCCCCAAATTTTCAAATTTTCGCTCACTCATTCTGCCTCTTTATTTTTTTTCTGCTTTTACTATAATACGCATACGAGCAAAAGCTTCCCCCACTTTCACTCATTTTTCACTCCTCCACGCTCATTTTCTTCGTCATTTTTTCACTCCACGCTTCTTTTCTTCTTCATTTTTTTGTTCCACGCCGAAGTGAAACTAGGGCTTCTTCTCTCTATCGCCGCTCCTTCTTTTCTCTCCACCGCCGCTCCTTCTCTTCATGGTGACCCTCGCTTTCTCTCAAAAGTCACCCGCTGCTCCTCCTTCTTTCCTTCAGATTCGGCCTTTGGGAAGTCAGATTTCTTGCAAGGCCGCAGCTCCGTTTCAGGTATTTCCCCTGTCCATTCTACTTTATGCCATCCAGGCCTTCCCGATCCCATTTACCAAATCCCCACTTGGATTCTCCAAATCGGCCCTTTTCCGTAATGGGTTCTCTTTACAATCATATGTTCTTCTTGGATTTTTCATAAACTCTTGTTCTTCGAGTATTTACGCAAGAGCAGCCACGGAGAAGAGTCTCTATGACTTCACTATAAAGGTATTTGTTTCGTGAAAAAGCTCGTTCCTTTGTACTCTATTGTTTAATTTAAATTTGTTAATCTGAATCTAGGTAAAGGTGATTGTGAGGTTTCTGAGCCGTGTTCGGTTTACAGTCGCAGGCCATCTCTACTCCCCATGTCTCCGTTCTCTTGTCGGCGGTTTCCTCCACTCCTTCGCGGCCTCCAAGATTGTCTGCTGCTTCAGGTGCTGTTTGATTTTTTTTAATTGTGTGTAATTGGCTTAAGGGCCCGTTTAGTTCGCTGATTCGAGTTTTTAATTTGAGGTGAGATGTGATTTTATGTGAGCTTTTTACTGTAGTAAAAAAGTTAGACGTGACTATTTCTGAGAACTTTTTACTGTAGCAAAACTTGAATTCTAAACTCGAATCAGTGAAATGAACGAAACCTAAATAAAAACTAAAGGTTGAATTATATTCTGAAATACTTCTTTATTTTCAACAAAAATTGCTCGGTAACCAAAAAGGTTCACAAACTTTTCTCAGACAACTTCAATTTCAAATTGGTAACTATAAATCTCACGTTTCAATCTGATAAAGCACAACTCGAATCCACGCCAATTATTAAGATCCCGTTCATTTCACTGATTTGAGTTTAGAATTCGAATTTTGTTACAGTAAAAAGCTCTCAGAAACAGTCACATTTAACTTTTTTGCTATAGTAAAAAGCTCTCACATAAAGTCACATCTCAACTCGAATTAAAAACTCAAATCAGCATATTAAACAGACTCAAAGCAAAAAACCTAACAAACATCAGGGTATTTTTCTAGGATGTGTACAGTTTCTGCATTCTAGCACACTAAAAAGACAACATCGAGGAAACAAGAACACCAAGAAGAAAACACCAGAACAACAACTATGGTAAATCCTCTATGCTAATCACTTTACTAGATAGCCAAAAAAATTTATAATTTGGAAACTGAGGTATTATTCATGTTTGTTGCCAAATCACCAGTAGCTCTTTTCAACCCAAAATCAACAGACTACTTTCAATGATTGTGATTATGCTCGAATTCCTCCATAAAAACTCCTTATCCCTGCCATGTAGCCTGAAAACTCGGATAGCATGGCATCTATTCTCAATGAACCGATAATAAACCCTGCATATATATGTAAATATATATATATATATCATTTAAATAAGATGAATAATAAAACAAACGTATTAAGTACACTTTTACCTGTTCAAAAGATCCTGATAACTTGTATGAGTATATTGTCATTGAAATCCTTGGAGCTAACTTCAGAATGTGCATCATCATCATCTTCTTCCTCTTCTTTTCCATGTCCTCTTCTTCTAACTCCTCTATGTCCTCCACGTCCTCTTCTTCCAAATCCTCCATGTCCTCTTCTATGTCATCCTCCTCCTCTCCATCTCCCCATGATTATGATGTTCAAAGAAATCTTCTATAAACTTGTAATGAACTGCTTACGTGACCGTTACTTAAATACTAAATTTTAAACTTAACATAAAATACTTAAATTTGTGGAATAATTTTTTTTAATAATATTTCTCAAAATGAATGAGTGATTTCGTAAAACATATTAAACATGATTTCATAAAACATTTCATAGCCTCGATTAAAACATCTTACAATGATATTAAATTTAATACCGTTATAAATTTGTATTTCAACTTCGCCTATCCGCTTGTATAGTCAGTCCCAAGCCCGGGTAAAAGAGGGTTGCGGTAAGTTAATGGCCAGCGTAAAAATAAGTCACTCTCATAGATTTCACTTACATAGAATCTTGTTGTTGTTGTTGTATAAATTCGTATTTCAAATACTTTGTCAATCCTTTCCGAAATTGATCTTAAACATTTCCTTATTTGAAATTTCATGTACTTGTTGCACGAGCTACAGAAACATTTTAAATCTTAAAATTTTTTAGACTGAGATTATAAATATTATAATCTCTGTCTTCAATAATAATATACATACATGACTATGTTAAAACATGCTTGCTTGAAGACTAGTTAATCGTATATACATAATTTAATTCAAAGTTACTGCGGAAGATTTATTCGTGAGCGGTATCCATTCCTATCTTTATCATTCATCTGCCATTCGCCACTACCCGTCAAGAGTTGCTGATAGGTTTCTTACCTACAAACATAAACATATCTGAATGAGTTTTCGTTCAGCAAGTAAGAACTATATCTCGGAGGTTGGTATGGCACTCAATTTCGTTCTTATAAGTTTCACTGGACTTATTAATGAGTATGCAGTATGGCATGACATCGCATACTCTAACACAATGGAATGTATTATGAATTTATCTGGTTATACATAAGGGGCCCAAGTGTTTGTACCAGTTGCACGCAATCATCAGGAAGTTAGGGTTTGTGAAGGTCCCTAACAATACCGTGATCATACTAATCAAAATGCCTCCCTCGCGGAGGATTCTGAATTTGTACTGAAATTGAATATCTCCCTCGCGGAGTCTTAATTAACTCCTTCGCGGAGGTTGGTTTGACACCCTTAATTGAACTTATTTGTTCCACTTGTCTTATTGTGTGTATGCAATATGGTATATTACTGCATAACATCACATTCATGAACATACTTATACTGAACATACGATGAGTACGCAAATATAATTTAATTATCATCGTTTAACATCTCAAATAGCATATAGCATACTGAGTCATAGACATAGTATTTCTCATCAAAGAATATCATAAGATAACATGGCATAACATTGATCATGCATCTTTATAGTTTTCATAAATCGTGTGAAAACACTTTAATTTAAAAACCGCAGTTTTCATACTGTAGGCGAGATTCCTACTTACCTAGATTCTAGTAAAGCAGAATCCTGTACTCGTCCAGATATACTATCCTCTACTGCTAAGTTTTGTAAAGGAACACCCATTAAGAGTGTGGGATTAACATTTCGTATGCTATATTTATTTAGCATGGCCATAAAAGAATTAAATCATTTCTTATAACGTATTTATCCTTTTTATTAAAGATCGTAAAAATATGTAATTTCTATTATAAAGATTAATTAAATCCTCATAATTCTGTCTTTCTTAATTGCCTTTATAAATTTGTACTAAGTTGATAATTAACTAATTAATTAATTATTTTATCCATATAATAAGTCTAATAATTTAGTTAATTAATTTTAATAATTAATAAACCTTCTTATTTAAATACTAAGTCTATATAATTTAGTTATTTAGTTAATTTTAATAATTAATTAAATTCCTTAACTATATTCTAAGTCTAAGATAATTTAATTAATTAAATTATTATCCATAGGTTAAAAGAACAGTGCATTGAGGAAGTGGACGCTTTCACTCTTCATTGGATTCTGTATCCGTTTCTTCTTTGTACATTGGTTTTACAGACTTGCTCTCCTCATCAACATTTTTCATTTTCACGTGCACCATTTCCATTGTTTTCCTGCCATTAACAACCTGATTCTCGGGAGTCGGGACTCTCCTCACCTTTATCCCATGCCTTGTTTTTTCATTACACACCAGAGGATTTTTGATAAAACATTAACAACTGCAGTGAAATGTACCTTGCAGGTCTTTGGTATTAGAAACTATTAAGATTTTAATAAGATTATGGAGACAAATAGTGTTTTCATATTGATAGCATTGAATCCAAGTCATTATGTAGAAATTGCAAAAAAGGCTGGGTCTTTGTACGATAAGAACTCATATCAGTATTATATCTTTGAACTATTAGTCTGATCAAAATCACATCAAAATAATAAAGTATGTATATTAAATAGTTTTAAATAAAAGTATGGTTATTGAAAATTAGGGATGGTAACAGGATGGAGTGGGGCGGGAAATGATTTCTCGTTTCTATCCCTACTCCCATCCCGAATTATTGTCCTACATCCGCACCCCATTCGAGATGGATCCCTATTCTCATGAGGATTATTGCTATCTCTATTAAAAAATAGAACCTATAGTGCATTTCACCTTCACTACAATAAACCTATATGATGTAGCGGAAGGAAGATTTTTGCTTTTTCCCATTTTTGCTAAGCTTCCACTACATCACTACCGGTTGAACATAGTTCTAAAACATCAGTGTCATAGCTGTTTAGGAAAACTATGAACAAGTCTGACGGTTTATAACCTTGCTCTACATTGGGGTATTTTTCGTATTTCCTGCCATAGAATTCACCATGCAATTCGCTTCTTTATAACGAGTTAACCAACAATATAAGGAAAACTATCTGAACAGGATTGAGAAAGAATCGTGTATTGAATGAATGAATTGTCAAAATCACTAAAACAGTAAAACTAATGTAACTACCTATTTATACATAAGTTACATAGAGCTACTGAAACTTGTAGAATAAGCTTTACTACAGAAACTTATACTAGAAGCTTTGTAAACAATATCGTATACTAGAAGCTTTGTAAAGCTTGCTCAGAAAGCTAAGGCCATATAACTAAGGTTTCTTAACAGCCCCCCTCAAACTTAAAGTAGTTAGATCATCGACTTTAAGTTTGCTTTGTATAAGACCAGACACTAAGCTTGAAATGGCTTTAGTGAAGACATCTGTCAGTTGATCAATAGCTGGTACATGTCGAACTTCTATCTGCTTCCTCATGACCTTCTCTCGAACAAAGTATAGATCCAATTCTATATGCTTGGTTCTAGCATGTAGAACTGGGTTGGCTGCTAGATGGACTGTGTTCAGATTGTCACACCAGATTATTGGTGTCTTATGTGGCTGAAAATTTAGTTCACTTAGAAGAGATTGCAACCAAGATATCTCTGCCACCACACTAGCCAAACTCCGGTATTCAGCCTCGGTAGACGATCTAGACATTGTATGTTGCTTCTTCGATTGCCAGGATATCAAGTTAGAACCAAGAAATACACAGAACCTTGAGGTGGATCTTCTATTATCAGCATTCGAAGCCCAATCTGCATCACAAAATGCAACTAGATCTAAGTTTTTTGCAGAACACTGTCTCAAGTGTAGACCATAGTCAATTGTGCCAGCTAGATACCGTAGAATTCTTTTCACTGTTTTCCAATGAGCCTCTAATGGTGTTTGCATAAATTGGCAAACCTTGTTCACACTATAGGAGATCTCAGGTCTTGTGATTGTCACATACTGTAAAACACCTACTTCACTTATATATAACTGAACATTACTCACATGGTCACTTCCAAAAGAAGTCAGTTTTTGCCCTGTGGTCATGGGGGCTGAAGCACTCTTGGCATATTGCACCTTTGTTCTACACAGCAAATCTGTGATGTACTTTTTCTGAGACAAGTGAAGACCTCTAGACGTCCTTGTAACTTGTATTCCAAGGTAATAGTCAATCTCTCCAAGATCTTTGAGAGCAAATTCAGCATTAAGCTTGTTGGTTAACCCTTGGACAGCTGATTCATTACTGCATGTGACCAAAATATCATCCACATAGACTAGAATGTAAAGACTCTATTGTGATGTAACTTGAATGAAAAGTGATTGATCTGAATTGGCTGAACGGAAACCAAGTTTGAGTAATGCTTTGTGAAGTTTGTCAAACCATGCCCTTGGAGCCTGCTTCAAACCATAGAGAGACTTGTGCAACTTACATACCAGACTTGGATGATGTTGATCAACAAAACTGGAAGGTTGGTCCATGTACACTTCCTCCTGTAAATCCCCATTTAAAAACGCATTGTTCACATCAAGTTGCCTCACACTCCACTGTATATTTAATGTTAGAGTAAGAATGACTCGAACAGTGGTAGGTTTGACTACTAGGCTGAATGTTCCTGTGAAATCAAAACATGCCACCTGATGAAACCCTTTAGCAACAAGTCGTGCCTTGTATTTGTTTATACTGCCATCTGGATTTTCCTTTACTCTAAAAACCCGCTTGCAACCAATTGCTTTCCTCATCTGGATTTTCCTATACTCTAAAAACCCACTTGCAACCAATTGCTTTCCTCCTAGAAGGTAAAGAAACAAGGCTCCATGTATTATTCCTCTGAAGAGCCAATAATTCATCTGTTATAACCTGTTTCCAGTGTGTAGCGGCAAGCGCCTCATCAACAGTACCAGGCTCTTTTGTTGGACCTTGCCTATTTTGGTTTTCTTGCTTGATTTCTTCCTCTCTCTTTTGGGTGGTTGAGACAACGTCACCTGTGTTATTGGAGTGATTTCAAAAGCCTCCACTGTTGAGTGTGGAATCAAATAAGTTGCTTTTATTTATATTCAAGTTAGCACTTCTCTTCTCTCTTCATATGCTTTTTTATTTTGCTGAAATTTGTGATTTTGTATTTGTTTTCCCTTTCGTTTGCTGTTTTTATGTGGTTCCATTTACGTTTACTACCTCTTTCTTATTGAATTCATGGTTGTAATAAAACATTTGGATTTTGTAAACTGTAAAAAGAAAATCCAAAGTGATCAAGTTTACTATCTGCCTAATCATTCTTGTATCACCTATTTGCTCATACTGATTTGTTGTGTGAATTGTAAGGTTCTTAATTGGTGTCTTTAATCATTTGATCCCATTTTTTTTTACTTCTATTTCCAGTGGATTGATCTCTTTTTGAATGTGTGTTCTCAAAGTTAGCTATTTGTCAACTCTTTTTCCTCTTTGGTGCTAACCAATTTTTGAACACATTTTTTCGAGTATTCTCTTCACTCAGTTTTTTCCCCACTCTATTCGCTTCTTATCTTTTGTTTTTCCTTTCTTATTTTTGGGTTTTGTTCTAGAGAGCGATTGAAAATCCGAGAGGTGGCCTCTTTTTCGTTCGTTTGATGGCTCCGAAGTTTGTAATCGCTGGTGACGGAGCTACTACGTTTGGGTAATAAATTCAGTTGCATTATTCTCAATTCCATTTAATTTTATTAAAGAGATAGCTTGTTTAGTAGCATTCGACTGATTGATATTGGTGCTTGAATTACATGCTATTTTATCTTGTTTTATTGCTTTTCTTGTTTTCTTCACCCTTCGTTGTAAGACCTGCTTCAACTTGCAGGAAAGCAAAAGCATACTCAAAATCCATACCGAAAACAATGTGAATTTGCTCGTCTATGAGTTGGATATACTATTAGTAGGATTTGGTCTTGATTATTTGTACTTTTTCCCCTCTTACTTTCTTTCTTCCTTTTCTCCTTTTTTTTTGGCTACAAGAAAGTCAATAAGTTCCTAACCGCAATGGAGTTTTTCGTTTAAATGTTAAAGCGGCAGCAAAAGTTTTTTATGACAGATGGTACTATTTCTTTACTTTGCCAAGAGGAATTTTGGTTTGATGAAGGTTTTGGTTATGCTAAAAGAAAGGGAGTGCGAGAGGAAAAAGGAACAATTTTTCCTTCTATTGGTTGATACGTACAAAGTTTTTTTTACCCTAATCTTTTACTTATATAACTTAATGTTTGCAAGTTACATTAGTTGGCATCGTAGGTAATGGAAGCTGGCTCCTCCTAAAGCTATGGAACAACGCATACACGGGGATGATTATCTCTTTTAGGGGTTTGCTTTCTCTATCACTTTATTTACTCGTAATTTGCAAGTTATATACTCTGGAAATTTCTCTAATACCGGTATGTTGCGGTTTTTTAAATTGAGACTTTCTAAACTACCGGTTTTGTTGGGGTTCTTTCGGTACTACTGACTAGAGAGTATTACTTTTGTACAAGATAAAAAAAAGGAATAATATTTTTTTCTTTTCTTTTTTTTATTTGCGATTATTACTCTTTTTCCTTCAGTTTTTGTTTTCATCATGAATAGGTTTCTAGCTTGTAGAAAACTGAGCGTTAGAGCGCCTCATACGGCCTTGGGTTGTTTATTCACTCACTGTATGCAATAATTTTTTTTAGCCGTTTTCTTAAGATTGGCATCTCTGGTTATTTATTGTTTCATTTCTCAATGTTTTCATTTGTTGCCTCATGGTGATATCTCTTGCAATCTGCATATCTGATGTTTGTTTGTTGGTTCCTTTTCATAAGAAAAAAGGAGAAGAAATTTAACTGTCCTCAATGTCTAGGTATGGATTCTTTTCCCTGTTTTTTTTGTTCAGTTGCTGAATTTGATTAGTTTTGTTTGTGGTTTTAATAATTGGCTATTAGTTTGGTGGTTCACATTGTTTTTGTCGTTGCTTTTCTACATGGGTGTGTTTATCTCTGCTTGGTCTTTCTGCCTTCTTGTCATAGTTCCGTATGGTTGTAGCTTAACTATTCTTTTCCTTTTGTAGTTGGGGCCTATCTGTGGAACCATGTTGTCATGTACAAATAGTTGGACTGTTCTTTATTTTCTTTTGGGTTTTTTTAACCTGCTGATGTTCTTTCAATGTGCTAGATATATGTATTTATCTACAATATAATTTTTTTTCTATTTTATGGCAGATCGGTTCATTCTTTATTCTTTGCAACTCTAGAAGTTGAGGAGATATCAGGTTCGAAACAAGCTGAAGTGCCCAACTGGGGGTTGGTTTTAGCAACATATGTAACGTTCATAATTGGATATGACTTTTTGTTTATTTTTGCTGGAGAAATATTTTGTTTATTTTCCCCTTTTTTTAAATCTCTCTCGAAGTGTCTATCTGATATCTTATTCATGATTTAAGAAAAAAGTGACCGTTATTTTACTCTCCTCGTGTAGTCTCTTATAGACCAATCCAAGTTTCTTTCGGCAATATTTCTAATCTAAAACAGACTTTTGTTTGATTTTTCTTCTTTTGTTTTTCCTTTTCAAGTATTTAGTGTCTCAGAACAATTGGCATAAAAGATGTGAACAAATTTGTATACTTTTTCTTATTTTCAACTATTTGTATATCCAAAATGGATTACATATAAAGTTATTTGCTTGTTATCAATGGACTTGTATTACGTTTATATTATGGAGTTTTGAATTCTAAATCTTTTATGAATAATTAATCAGTTAGTTTTTAATATGATAATAAACTATAGCCAGTTGACAAGCTCTATTTAGTTTTACCAAGTCTTGGATGCTTTTTTCTCTTTAAAGTTTGCACTTCTACCCTTCTTTCTTCTATTTTGGGATTTGCTGTAGTAGGTTTGGATTTGCGCAGCGATTGTTTGTTTAATTATCCTGACTTTGAGGTTTGGATTGCAGTTGCGATTCTTGATTTAAATTTGTTAAGAAATTTGGTTCAGATTATTTTTCTTATTTTGGATTGCTTTGTGTGTAATTTTTGGTCTCTTGAAGCCCTATAAGGAAAGCCAAATGTTCTAATCGGCTTTCTTTTGTTGCTTGCTCTGTCTCTTTTCTCTTGCCTTTCTTGTTATTGTTGGACCTTGCCTATTTGGGTTTTCTTACTTGCTTGCTTTCTTCTTCTATCTTTTGGATGGCTTCTTATTTGCTTCTTATCATTGGACTTATATGGATGTTTATATTATGGAATTTTGAATTAAATTTTTTATGAATTTCTAATAAGTTTGGTTTTAATATGATACTAAACTATGGCCTGTTGAGAAGCTCGATTTACTTTTACCAAGTCTTGGATGCTTTTTATTCCCCTACCGAGTCTTGGATGCTTTTTTCTCTTTCAGGTTCACACTTTTACCCTCACTTCTTTCTTTTATTTTGACATTTTGTCTGTAGTAGGTTTGGATTAGTGCTGTGACTGTTTCTTTAATTCCGTTCTGAAATTTGGTTCTGATTTTGAGGTTTGGAATGCTGTTACAATGCTTGCTTTAATTTTGTTAAGAAATTTGGTTCAGATTATTTTTGTTATTATGGATCTCTTGAAACCCTATAATGAAAGCCAAATTTTCTAGGGTGCTTTCTTTTGTTGCCTGCTTTGTTTCTTTTTTCTTGCCTTTCTTGTTATTGTTGGACCTTGCCTATTTTGGTTTTCTTACTTGCCTGATTTCTTCCTCTCCCTTTTGGATGGTTGAGACAACGTCACCTGTGTTGTTGTAGTGATTTCAAAAGCCTCCAATGTTGAGTGTGGAATCAAATAAGTTGCTTTTATTTATATTCTGGTTAGCACTTCTCTTCTCTCTTCATATGCTTTTTTTATTTTGTTGAAATTTGTGATTTTGTATTTGTTTTTCATTTCGTTTGCTGTTTTTATTTGGTTCCATTTACTTTTACTTCCTCCTTGTTATTGAATTAATTGTTGTAACAAAACATTTGGATTTTGTAAACTGTAAAAAGAAAATCCAAAGTGATCAAAGTTGACTATCTGCGTAATCATTCTTGTATCACCTATTTACTCATAGTGATTTGTTGTGTAAATTATAAGGTTCTTAATTGGTGTCTTTAATCATTTGATCCTTTTTTTTTTTTACTTCTATTTCCAGTGGATTGATCTCTTTTTGAATGTGTGTTCTCAAAGTTAGCTATTTTTCATCTCTTTTTCCTCTTTGGTGCTAATCAATTTTTGAACACATTTTTTTTTAGTATTCTCTTCTCTTAATTTTTTCCCCACTCTATTCTCTTCTTACTACAACAGAATGGACTTTTAATAACTTTTAGTTATAGCGTTTTTGAAAAATTGCTATTAAAACTTATTTTGCTTGAATTTTAAAGGGTTTCAAAGAAGTTATTTTCAATATATATATATATATATATATATATTAAAAAATCATGAAATATTTTGGCGGTAATATTATATATATATATATATTAAAATTTAATTTGGTGAGAATGGCTTCCCCCCGTAAATCCAAATTCCCCAAATTTTCAGGTATTGAAAACTTGGCTATTCATAAACCCGCACAACCCGCAAACCCAATCCACCCCCGCCTTAACCCAAGCTGAAAAAATCAACCCGCAGTATTTTTTTAAATTTTCGGTCCATTATACCTCTGGCCCGAAGTGTTTGGGGCGGATTGTGGGTTGACCCAATAACAACCCGTAATGCCCAACCCAACCCGTAGCACATACCCCTGCTTACTTTGGGCCCAAGCCCAACTGCCCAACAACCCAAGTTCTACCTCAGGCTGAAGCTCGCTAGTCGCTGGCAATGGCATTAGGGCAATCAGTTCACACTTGAAACTTCACAATCTCTCGTCTCCCTCCCCTCCCGTGAAGCCTCTTCTTGCCTCTTCCTTTTCAGATTCCAGTTTTCCCTCATTTCACACCTCTCGGCCGCCTCTCCCCTCCCAACTCTCTCTTCATTGCTCAGTCCTTTCAGCCGCCGTCTTGCCCACTTTCTCCGGTGCTCTCTCGCCTCAAGTCCTCAGTGCTCAGTCGTCTCGGCTCTGTGCTCAGTCGTCTCGGCGAGTCGCCTCTTGGTCTCTCTCAGTTGTCTGTGCTCAGTCGTCTCGGCCCTCAGGTTCTTTTTTTTTTTCAATATTGTAGTTCGAATAAAATGTTGGGTTTTAATTTGGAAATTTGGAAATCTGGACCAAGAAAAAAAAACCCCCCAAAATCTCAAGTTCTGTAAAAGGTTGTGAAAAGAAAAGGGAGGTGTTAATTTTATTAGCTTTTTTCTTGTTTGTTAGATTGTGTAACTTAAATGTTGGAAATTTGGAATGCGACTAAGGTAATTACTTTCATTTTTAGTGCCATTGCTAGGCAGTTTTGAGGGTGAGTTCATACGCTGCGCCCTGGCGGCAAAATGCATGTGCCATCTGTGATACAAATAGCTTTTGTATTCCACTTGCATCCACACATTTTCTTATTGTCTTATTGCTTGTTCTCGTCTATCATTGTCTTCTCTTTCTTTGGACACATTTGATACCAATTGGTTCATGCTACTCCCATACACGTAGACAAGTGTACAAAGGGATGTTTCTGAAGCATTCCTTTTGATATTTGAAGCTACTCCCACTAAATCGTTGTACTTGTTTTTTCCTGTATGATTGCGGAATGTTATGCCTTAAATCATCACAATCAAGCTGAGCCTTAAGCTGCTACCTTCCATGTTAGATTGAATACTGCACACTTCACCAATGTCTTGTTATGTGAATGGCTTATTTTACGTTCTATGCACACTTCAAGGTTTACGTTCTATGCTTTATGTTATGTGAATGGCTTGTTTTATATTTTCTGTTTAGGATGGACAAGTTCCTATCATCATCTGACAACCACACCCCAACCTCTGGAACTGTAGCATCATCTTCCCGATCCCCTAATCGTATAACAAACGAATCGCCTGTCTCTGACGTGGTTTTCAAAACACCAGCCCCTAGATCACCAAAAAAAGATGTGATTGATTTAGAATATGAGAATGAGGGGACATATGGTAAGAAAAATCCCGTTAAGAAATCTGAGGTTTGGGATCATTTTATTATTAAGAAAGGGAATAATCCAGGTGATGAAAGAGGGGTGTGTAATTACTGTGGGAATGACTATGCTTGTAGTTCTAGAACACATGGGACAAGTAGCATGTTGGTTCATTTAAGAAAGCAATGCAAAAAGAATCCCAAGATAAGAAGCAGAAATTGTTGAGTTTTCGTGCGAGTAGTGAAAGTGGGAATGGTTTGTTGGCAATTGGGTATAGTAAAGAAGCTTGTAGGAAAGCTTTAGCTAAGATGGTGATCATGGATGAGCTGCCGTTTAGGAGTGTAGAAGGGGATGGGTTAAACAATTTTGCCAAGTAATGTAGCCCAAATTTATTCCTCCCTCAAGAATAACAGTTGCTAGAGATGTTTTGCAATTGTTTAGTGAGGAAAAGGCTAAATTAAAAGTTTCTTTATGCAAGGATTGTAAGAGGGTGTCCTTTACAACTGATGGTTGGACTTCTTTGCAAAACATACATTATTTGTGTCTAACTGCCCACTACATTGATTCTGATTGGAAGCTTCAAAAGAGAATTATCAACTTTTGTACCATGCCAAATGGAAAAGGGGAAACCATTGGGAGGTTGATTGAGCAATGTATGCATGGATGGGGGCTTGAAAAGGTGTTCACGGTAACAGTAGATAATGCTGCTGCCAATGATTCAGTCTTGAGTTATTTCAAACGGAGGGTGAATGGGTGGAAGGGCGCTGTTTTGGACGGTGAATTTCTCCATCAGTGTTGTGTTGCTCACATTGTTAACCTCATTGTAAATGAAGGACTAAAGGAGATGCATATCTCAATAACAACAATTCGACATGCTGTTAAGTATGTCAAATCTTCTCCTGCAAGGTTACAAAAGTTCAAAGATTGTGTGAAGCAAGAGAAAGTTGAATATAAGGGTTCGTTGGTTTTAGATGTCCCAACTAGGTGGAACTCAACATACATGATGTTAGATGTTGCTATTAAGTTCCAAAAGGCTTTTGATAGATATGAATAGGAGGATGAAGAGTTCTTAGGATACTTTTTGGAAGAAACGGGTGGGAAGAGAAAAGTGGGACCACCAATGGAGGAAGATTGGGCAAATACTAAGGTTTTTGTTCAATTTCTTAAGACTTTTTATGAAGTCACTTTGAAATTTAGTGCATCAAAACATGTCACTTCCAACACTTTTTTCCATGAGATTTGTTCCATTCAAAGACAGTTGAGTGAGTTGTGTGAAAGTAGTGATTGCTTGTTGTCGACCATGGCTTTTGGGATGAGAAGGAAGTTTGAAAAATATTGGGGCAATAAGGAAAATATTAACTGTATGTTGTTTATTGCTGTTGTACTTGATCTTAGATATAAAAGGGACTATCTTCGGTACTGTTTTAGCATGGTTTATGATGCTACCACAGCCTCTAAGTTATGCAAAAAAGTGGATGACACATTGTCTAGTTTGATGTCCTTTTATGGTAAAGGGGTTGATAATGAAAAAAATAGAGAAATGGCAGCAAATACTCCCAAAGAACGACCTGTTCAAGCGGTCAATGAGTTGTTAAGTCAATTCTTGAAGCAACGAGGGGCTAATATGGAGAAAAATGACCTGGACAGGTATCTAGCTGATGAGAATGTAAACCCTTTAACCCCTGATTTTGATATTTTAGAATGGTGGAAAGATAATAGTAAGAAGTTCAAGGTTTTGTCTCAAATTGCCCGTGACGTACTTGCTGTTCAAGTCTCCACAGTTGCTTCCGAGTCAGCTTTTAGTACTGGTGGTCGCATTCTAGATCCATTTAGGAGTTCTTTGAATCCTAAGATGGTAGAGGCTCTTGTTTGTACTCAAAATTGGTTGAAGTCTACACATGATTCTATGCAAGTAAGAGACTATTTGGATGACTTGAAGACTTATGAAAATCTAGGTAAGACAATAATTTGTATGTATCTTAATCTATTTTATTATATGAACTCTAAACTATCCAAATTATTACTCAAGCTATTTTCATTTCTCTTGTAGATAACTCAACTTCATGTCCTACTACAACCATTGAGGAGCATATGAGTGTGGATTGATAAAGATGGTTGATGTTACAATGCTTGCTTTGGATGGATTTGAATTAAGATTTAAGCCTCTATGTTTGCTTTGCTTAAGCTATTTGTTTTATGTTAAGACTAATTTATAAGTGTAGACTAATTTATGTTTGCTTTGTATTTGATGTTGGATGGGCTACTTTAATTCATGTTTGATGTTAGATGGACTGATAAACATGGTTGCTATTTCTATTTAATGATGAAGTTTGAATATTATATTGAACTTTAAGTCTTTGATTTTTTGAATGTTGAAACCGACCACCCAACTCACCTCGCACCGCCCCAACCCAACCCGAACATTGTGGAGTTGTGAAATTTTTCTAACATTGTTAGGGCAAAATATGTGCAACTCGCACCCTTTGAGGCGGAGAAAAAAAAAATCATATCCCGCACCAACCCAACCCATGAATAGCCTTTACTTCCCCAAATTTTCAGGTATTGAAAATTACTTCCCCAAATTTTCAAATTTCCGCTCGCTCATTCTCCCTTTTTATTTTTTCTCTCCTTTTACTACTCTAATACGCATACGAGCAAAAGCTTCCCCCACTTTCACTCATTTTCCACTCCTCCACGCTCATTTTCTTCGTCATTTTTTCACTCCACGCTTCTTTTCTTCTTCATTTTTTTGTTCCACGCCGAAGTGAAGCTAGGGCTTCTTCTCTCTACCGCCGCTCCTTCTTTTCTCTCCACCGTCGCTCCTTCTCTTCATGGTGACCCTCGCTTTCTCTCAAAAGTCACCCGCTGCTCCTCCTTCTTTCCTTCAGATTCGGCCTTTGGGAAGTTAGATTTCTTGCAAGGCCGCAGCTCCGTTTCAGGTATTTCCCCTGTCCATTCTACTTTATGCCATCCATGGCTTTCTCGATCCCATTTACCAAATCCCCACTTGGATCCTCCAAATCGGCCCTTTTCCGTAATGGGTTCTCTTTACAATCATATGTTCTTCTTGGATTTTTTGTAAAGTCTCGTTCTTCGAGTATTTACGCAAGAGCAGCCACGGAGAAGAGTCTCTATGACTTCACTATAAAGGTATTTGTTTCGTGAAAAAGCTCGTTCCTTTGTACTCTATTGTTTAATTTAAATTTGTTAATCTGAATCCAGGTAAAGGTGATTGTGAGGTTTCTGAGCCGTGTTCGGTTTACAGTCGCAGGTCATCTCTGCTCCCCATGTCTCCGTTCTCTTGTCGGCAGTTTCCTCCACTCCTTCACGGCCTCCAAGATTGTCTGCTGCTTCAGGTGCTGTTTGATTTTTTTTTTAATTGTGTGTAATTGGCTTAAGATTCGGAATTTAGGATTTGTTTTGTTACTGACTGATTTGGACTTTGGGGAAATTGGATATAATTGTTAAGAATTCTAAAATGGATAATTTGGATGCGCTTAAAAAGTTAGCTCGTCTAGGAGTTATTGCATTTTACACGATTGTCTTATGGAATTAATTATGTGTATGCTTAATTGTGGGTAAGAACTACTGGTTTGGCCGTTTGGGAGGCAATATTGGGGTTTAAAAATTGTTGATTTCTTCGGCCAAAGATCATCATAGAAGCATGAATTTCTTTGTTTTCTTAGTTTATGTCCTCTTTAAGTAACAAAGGAAGATAAAATTTTAAGGAAAAGACACAACTAACCGGAGAACTTTGCAGCAGAAAAGCAGGCCTAGCAAGTATGGCTAACATGGAGCAAATAAATGCAATTTCTTTTTCTTTTTTGTTATTGGTTAGATATCAATTTATGTGAGAAATTTACAGTTTTGCAAACAACAAATGACATGGGTGCCCATAAGAGAGTAAATCAAGGTCAACCTCAGAGAAATAATTGGTAGGAGTTTTTGCCATTATTCGATACTAACTCAAAATTCGGCACTAGTTATGGTTATTATGTTTACTTGTTAACCTAAAAAAAGGCCATAAATTATTAATTAAGTAATTACTACTTATTTTTTATTACTTATTAATTAATAGTATATTTACTAATTAATAGATAATTAATATAATATATGATTGATATATTACTTATTAATTATTTATTTAATAATCTATTATTACTTGTTTTATTGTTAATATATTATATAATTGATTTTTAACTAAATAATTAATTACTATATTATTTATTATTTTATTAATAAAATTAAAAACTTAATAGTAATAAATTAATATAGTATATCTATTTATTAATTATTAATTAATATATAATACAATTAATTATTAATTATTTAACATAATTTTTTTTGATAAGTACTAGAAAATGAAAACGAAAAAATGAAAATAACTTTCAATCATTTTCTACTTTCTTCACAAAAATCATTCTCATTATTTTTTATTTTTGTTTCCGTTTTCAAAATTTGTACGTGATTTGTAGACCGTTTTTGTTTTCATAACGAAAACAATTCTAAATGTACTCAATATATTTTTAGTTTATTTGTTCTTTTCTTTTTGGAAAAAGTGTTTCATTTTTTCATATTAAATGAAAATTAACTTTTTATCTAAATAGAAAAATATAATTTCACAGGTGTGGATAGAAAAGTACTTATATACCAGATTGTTCAACGACCATTATCATTAGCACGATAAGTGTCATTTACATCAAAAAATTTAACAAAAAAAAGAACATTTTTGTTATTAAGTTATTTTTATATTTTTTTTGTATATTAATTTTTACAACATTCAACACACATTATTAAGTTATTTTTATATTTTTACCTGAATTTTTTTTATATTTTTTAATTTTATAATTATTAAGTTATTTTATGTTAACATTATATAAAAACTATAATCAACATTCAACACATATTATTAACACAATTTAATAAATTAATTTTGTATATTAATTTTTAAATTTGTAATTCATGATTACTTCGTTAAAAACCTTACTAAGAAAAACTAAATTGGAATAAAAATTTGGTAAGGAAAAAAGAGTTCAATCATTTTGTGACAAATTACAAATTTTACAAACTTACAAAGTCTAAATATATAATTACAATGTCAAAAGTAAATACATATTTACAAATTATAAATTTACAATTTAATCTGAAGCTAAAGGATTTTCTTCAAAATTAAATGTTAATTTATTAAATTCATCGATCCATTATTGACTTGTCGGCGAAATTGTATCCTGTAGACATTGATCGGCACGATCCCAATCCTTAATGCACACCACGGCTTCAACAATGTCCCTTTGCAATGCGTTTCGGCGTTCCTCAAGTATTCGTCATGTCGTACTGAAGGTTTGTTCGGATGAAACAGTGGAGACTGAGATCAAAAATATATCCATTGCCAATTGAGTTAAGATTGGCCAAGTTAATGCTCATGCTTAGGGCTGTTCATAAACTCGAACAACCCGCAAACCCAACCCACCCCGCCCCAACCCAAGCCGAAAAAAGTAACTTGCAGTATTATTTTTAAATTTTCGGCCCATTATACTTCTGGCCCGAAGTGTTTGGGGCGGATTGCGGGTTGGGCCCATAACAACCCGCAATCCCCAACCCAACCCGCACAACATACCCCCAAGCTTTCGGCCCAAGCCGAACTGCCCAAGTTCTACCTTAGGCTCGCTAACATTAGGGTTCACAATCTCATTCTCGGTCTCCCCTCCCGTGAACCCCCTCTTCTTGCCTATTCCTTTTCAGTTTTCCCTCTTCTTCCTCTCCCGTTAACCCCTCATAACTCTCTCCTCATTGCTCAGTCCTCTCGGCCGCCGTCTGGCCCACTTTCTCCGGTGCTCTCTCGCCGGACTGATAAGGATGGTTACTATTTCTATTTAATGATGAAGTTTGAATATTATATTGAACTTTAAGTCTTTAATTTTTTGAATGTTGAAACCGACCACCCAACCCACCCCGTACCGCCCCAACCCAACCCAAACATCGTTGGGTTGTGAAATTTTTCTAACATCGTTGGGGCCAAATATGTGCAACCCGCACCCTTTGGGGCGGGGAAAAAAATCCTACCCCGCACCAACCCAACCCATGAACAGCCCTACTCATGCTCTCCACCATCGAACTAAGTCAAATGATTCTCTAGTACCGTCGACTATTAAGCTCTCACTGAGTTACGCCATAAGCTCGTTGAAGCCGCCACCGCCGCTGCCACCTGTTGATGAAGATCCACTCTCAACTTCTGTTTGAGTTGTGTTCTTCTTCTTCTTCAACCTGAAAACATTCAAGAATGAATGTGGATTTTCATCTTGTTGTTGCGGTTCCTGTACTCCAAAGTTTATGCTTTTAAACCTATTCTCATATTTACTATAGATCGAAAATATTTTTTCCTTTATTATTGGAAATTGGACCAAACAATTTATGTCTAAAAATTTACCTAAGTTTTCTAAATTACTTTCTAAACCGTCTAATTTTAATCTAGGATCAAAAATAGTACCCAAACCATACAATAAAAGCAACTTAGACCAATATTTTTTAAATTTCTTTTCCATAGAATGGATAGGAACTCCTAAGATTGGGTTCGCTCTATATTCACTAAATAAAATACTAATTCTTAAAAGTTCACCTAAAACTAAAGGTGATGTTGGGTAATATGTTCCACTAAGTTTTAAAGTAAGTCATGAAACCTACCTAAAAATTAATACAAAACTTCGACAATTTGTCAATCATATGCGTCTATATGTCATGTTCCTAATTTTGCACAGATATATTTTGTTATAGCATCTTTATAGGGGATGCATTGTTGAAGTATAATATAAGTTGAGTTTCATCTTACATGCATATATAAAACTAATGCTCTAGGAGGTATATTTAATGCTTGTAAGAACCTAAACTAATCTTCTTATCTTTGGTTACCACCTTAAATCCATGTAATACTATCTTTAATTCTTTAAATGTGAGTATTCATTTCTTTTAAACCGGATTTAACTATTAAATTAATTACGTTGCATGGACAACGTTAGTGAAAAATAGTACCATCACCGAATAAACTTAAATCATTTTCGAAGTACTCAATTGCTTTAGTATTTGCACTAGCATTATCTAATGCTATAGCCATTACTTTATCTCTTAATCTAATTTCATCAATTACATTTAAAATTGTATTATATATTAAATCGGTGCTATGTGATCCTAAAACACATTTAAAACTTAATATTCTCTTATCTAAATCGAATCCTTTAAAGTAATGTCCGGTTACAGCTAAGTAATCTTTACTGGCAACGACAGACCAAATATCTGCCGTTAATGCAACGCACCCGCTAGTCGAGTGTAAAAGGTTTATTAATGCTTATTTTTATTTTTTAAATATTTTTAATAAATCTTTCCTAAGAGTAGTTTTTGAAGTGAATTGTGCATTAGGATTATGCACAACTTTAATATATCGTTGTCAATTAGGATGCTCTACAAAACTAAGTGGTTGATCCAATGCAGCTATCATTAGTGCAACTTTCATACGATCTACTTGCGGATCGTATTTTCAAGTGGTTTGACCACCGGTTGCGCGATCAAAAGATAATTGTGTTTCGTGGAGTTTAGGTCCGCCGGACTGGCTAAGCTTTTAAAGACACTTTCTGGAGTGTCTTCTCAAGTGTGTGGTACCGTAAATAGTGTCACCTTGTAATTTAGATAAAGAATATTTACACTGAGTTATATGTTTAGTGTTACATTCATTGTCGATTCCTCAATTGTGTCAAAGTGATCACAAACTGTCGATGTGTGCTTACATTTTCTCCTGGAGGTTGCAACACTTGTAGACGCAGTCGCACTTGCACTCGCCGCTTCTCTACGCCTACCATCATTGTAACAACGACCTTCAATACGTCCACCAGGGCTCAGATTAGCAGATTCACGCGTAACAAATTCATTAGTGAAAAATTGTTATTCTTCCACGTTGTGTTGGGCATCAACGGGAATACCACTATAACCAAAAGAATCCATTATAAAAAATAAAAGCGATTTGAGAGAGAGAGCTTTAGCATATTGTAATAGTTTTTAGAAAAATTGTGAGAGAGATTTGAGAGATTGAGAGAGATTGAGAGAAATCAAGAGAGATTGAGAGAAATTGATAGGAATTGAGAGAGTTTGAGTGAGAAAAATGTGTGGAGGATGAGAGTATTTATAGTGAAATTTTTGGGTTAAAAAATTAATTTTTTCCCTTAAATTTGGATCCAACTGTTAGTTTTTTTCGACGGGTCGGATTCGGGCGGGCTCGGGTAACGGTCAAAAAACTATCCGTTGGGGTCGGACAGTTCAGACTTCGGGTCGGGTTAGGCTCCAACGGTCGAAACTTTATCTGTTGGTCGGGCTCAGGCTTCGGGCAAATTAGGCCTGACCGAAAAAATTCAAAAAAATTTCCGGCGGACGACAATTGACGACGATAACACGGAGGCGGCTCTGGCGAGTTGTCCATTTTTGAGCCATCCGAGCCCAAACCCGAAAAATAAAATTGGATGGGCCAACAATTGGGCCTGCCAGCCCGAGCCTGAAAAATTCCAACACTAATGCTATGTTTGGTAGGAAGGAAAGAAAATATGATAGAAATGAAATATGGAAGTGATGGAAAATAGAAATGATGGAAAAGAAATTGATTTTCTTTTATGTTGTTTGGTATGAGAAGATGGAAAGAAAATGAGCTTACATTCACTTGTTTGGTATTGAAAGTCAAATTAAGAAGAAAGAAAAAATCTTATTCGTAAATTACTTTTATACCCTTAAATTTTTTCTTTAGATGTTGATGGAGAAAATGGAGAAAATGGTAGTTTAGTAACTTTACTCAATTTAATGAGTTGTTCCCATTTTTCATCACATTTTCTGCCCACTTGTAAAAAGAAAAAAAATAGTGGGGTCCACATGTATTATTTTTCACTCCATTTTCTCTTCCTATCTTTTCTCTCCTACCAAACAACCTACATTTTTATTTTCCATCTCAAAATCCCTCCACCTTCTTCCTTCCTTATACTTTTCTTTCCTACCAAACATATTCTAATTTTGCTCACCTGTGAAAATTTAAACAGCCTGCGGTCCTCTATAGTCTATAGTCTCTCTCTCTCTCTCTCTCTCTCTCTCTCTCTCTCTCTCTCTCTCTCATGTTTCATTTTTTTTTTTCTCTCTCGATCCCTAAAAAACTGGTCTTGTCTCATGAATCTCATCCTAATTAACTCTGTTTCGGTCTCTATCTCTCTCTTCTCTATTTTTCATCTTTCAAAAATCCTAAAATTATTTGCCTCTCTTCTTCTATTTACTGAAGCTTTCACACTTGAGTTTGCTCACCTGAGAAACTCTTTAGTCACCAGCTTGTGAGACGAAGGCGTTGAAGAAGCCCCAACGCCCACATTGTCGTTCTTTCCCATTTCAAAACGCAGTGTCGTTTCCATCAACAAAACAACAAAAAAGAAGCTCAAGTGTCGTAACTCCCAAAACAAACCAACCAAAATGGAGACGGAAGAGGACGACCTCAACAACAACAACCTCGACCTCGACCTCGATCACGACCTCCTCTCTTTCTCCACTACTTCACGGCGTCGGCCCATCTGCCCCAACTGCTCCCGGCCCAGCCCCGTCTGCCTCTGCCACGCCCTCCCGGCCCAGCCCATCCCCACCACGACCCAAATCATAGTCCTCCACCACCCCCACGAGGTCCAACACAAGCTCTCCACCACCCCAATCCTCACCAAATGCCTCTCCAACGCCACCGCCGTCGTCGGGCGCCGTCTCCGTCACGGCCTGTCCCCTCTCCTCGACCAATCGCCGCCCGCCATCTACCTCTTCCCCTCCACACCCAACTCCTCCCCCGCCATTACCCTATCCCAGCTCCGTCACCGCCGCCCCCCGTCAGTCCTAATCGCATTCGACGCCACGTGGAAGCACGCGAGGGAGATGGTCCGTGCCAGCGAGGATTTCCTCTGGGGATTCGCCCAAAGGGTTTGCTTGGAGGTTGATGAGAGCGTGAAAGGTGGGACCATCTTCGACTCGGAGCTGATTCTGAGGAAGGAGCCGTTTGGTGGGTGCGTGACCACCATGGAAGCTGTGGCCAGGACCTTGGGGGTAATTGAGCCCAATGGGCCGGATATTGAGGACAGGCTTGTTGGGCTTTTGAGGGAGATGGTTAGGTTGCAGGCTGGGTATCTTAGGCCTGTGATGCCCAGGCCCAAGTTGGTTAAGAAGAAAGGGAAGGGAGAGAAGGTGGTGGTGGTGGAGGAGGATGAGAGGGAGAGTTCTTAACTCGCAAAGTGGCAAAGCAAGTTTCTGATTAGTTTTGCTTTTTTGTTTGGAAAAGAAAATGATATAATAGAGTTTTTAGAGTAAAATTTTGAGTGCTAAAATTTAGTATCATGTAATGCACTAGATTGTGACTTTTTTTCCTTTTTATTATTATTATAATTATTATTATTATTTGCTCAAAAGGTAGTTCCTGTTTAATAATACTATGTTCTATAATCATTAGCGCGGCCACGAAATTAAATCAATAGTTCCATGATTTAATGCTGTTTAATACTTTTGTTAGATAAAAAAAAATAAAACAATACATTTGCAAAATTAGAGCATTAATATTAAGTGCCACGCACTCGATAATAGCATGAGTTAATAACTATTAGTTTCTTTATAAAAAAAAAAAAAAAAATTTACAATGCAATCTGCAAGTTCAAATGACGCTT
>NW_010357497.1:255575-296893 GCF_000414095.1 Morus notabilis
TTTCACCTCACCTTATACTATGTCGTTTAAGTTGATAGTCATTGACTAAGAGGACGTTTGGTTGGAGGATTCAAACCATATAATTCGAACCATTTTCGATTTATGTGTATTTTTTGTGAGAAAAAATACTGTAGCGAACCACGAATCATGATTCGAATCAGGGAACGAATCCCTCTACCAAACATCCTCTAAGTTTTCATACTTACATGTATTATTTAATGATCGTCTTGTGATGAAATTGATTATGAAATACTTGCAAATGCAAAGCAGTTAACAATCTTAAAATATTGAACTAATTTTTTATGCACAACATATTTGAGATGGCTTTGTACAAGAATTATGCATACTGAAAGAAAGATATTTTGAGTTCATCAAAGTCTTAGCTGGTAGTGTATAGCCTTGTCTTGAAAACCTTCAATTTGGGTAAACCAGCAAAAGGCGCGTCACTTCACTTCTGGTTTGGTTTTCCATTTATAGAAATAGAGAACAAACATGCAGTCAATTTCAAATAGCAATTCTGCTTTTGTGGGGTTCTTTTGTCAACACTCAAAACAAGTGTGCCTTGTCCTAGGAAAAATCGGAATTAGATGTGTACAAAGTTTTTCTTGCAGGTAATAATTGTAAGATGATTTGATGTTTCATTGTCGATCTGATCACAATGGAACAGCATTTTAGACAAATTTTTCCATGACTAAAGTATTATTTAGTTTTTTTCTAGCAAAAAAAGAAAAAGAAAATGAAAAAAGTATTAGCTAGTTTTTTTTTTTTTTTTTTTTTTTTTTTCAAAAACAAACATATGGTTAGTTTTAGACAAAGAAAGAACTTTGGTGTTATCGTTGTGAATACAAACGACTTGTAAGTAATGATTACGTGAGCGTTTTTATTGTCTCAGAAGAGTCAGAAGTAGAAACTTTTTTCTTAGGCCTTGAAGTTCTATGAGCCCAATGGTTCCAATAATGGAGAATCAGGAGATTATTTGACATATATGGCAGTACGACATATATGATGTTTCAACGTGCTTGCTTATTTGCGAGGAAAAAAAACACACACTGAAATTGCATATTTAAATTTTGAGATAAAAAGAAAAAGAAAAAAACACGCACACATTGAAACTGCATATATTTGATTTTGATGCAAATTTAACAATTTAAAATTGCACTTTCACAGTATATATATATATTTTGGATGGTATTAATTTCTTTTTTAAAATTTCTTTTTTAAAACAAATTTGACTTGTAGCTTTAGGACATTTACTCATCCACTTTCTTCTTTTTTTCTCTCTCTCTCTTTTTTTTTTTTTTTTGTTTGTTTATAAATACTTCCTATTGTTGCTATTAGTAACCAATATTCGAATATGTGTTGAAAAAGGATAGGAGGTACAGACATGAGATCTCTTATAGGCACCGAAATTTTGGCCTTTGAACCTAAGTATACCAGTCAAAAGGCATTTTATACTAGTTTTGCATGTAATGACGCTTCTTAACGATAAAGTAACCCCAATGTCTTTTTGCTTTTTAAGTTAATTTGATTAAGATTAATCTTAATAAATATTTCTTAAAAATGTATTGATCAGTATTTTTATCTTTTACTCTTAATTCATAACTTTTTTAATTAAATAATTATATTAATAAAAAATATTTATTAAGAATAAAGTATAAAAATTCAGACTCATGTATTTTTAAAAATTCTCCATTTTTTTCTTTGATTAATAAGTTTAACGTCCTTCTGACCTGAATATATACAGTATGTGTATATATACTATATAGTGTGTGTATATATACTATATAGTATATATATATAGCGCATATATATATATATTGTGTGTTATATATATAGGGATAGGGGTTTGAAACTCCTTGAAATGCTAAAACAGCCACATTTTTTCCACACCGTTGCATTATTTGTTTGTCATGCTCACTGTCCCTTTCTAAAAGGAAATGATTAGAAACTTATATAACGTTCAGTGGCTGTTAAGCAAAGTTAATACAAGGAAAACGGCTAATTCATTTCTAAACAGACTCATTCTATAAAGTAAATGAGAATTTTCATGGTGGGAACGACTATTTTACACACTGGTAAGAATTACTTTCTCAGTCGTCTGATTAATTTTTTAAAAGTCTGGCTTGCAGAAAGGAGTAGTTATTTATCGTGCATGGTAAATTTTTATCATGAACACTTATATATCAGATCATTTAAAAACTAATTTAACAAATGCAACAGAAGTGCTACTAATAAAGTAAAATATCAATTCTCACCCTAAAATTTTTCGACTTCTTTTACTGTGCAATCTCCAATTGTGACCCACCGCTAAACTAAGTGTATTTACTGTTGGATTAATTTTTTAACAGTTAGATGTGCAGTAAGAGTAGTTCTGTGTAGTGCGTTATAAATTTTTAATATGAGCCTAAATAAATTAACTGTTAAAAAAACTAATCTAACGATTAAAATACTTACTGCACTAGTGGGTCACAATTTAGAGTTGCACCATAAAAATTCTCAATTTTTTCATAGTAAACACTTCTTTAGAAATCAAGAAAGGTGATTCCGTTGTCAATGAAGGTGGCTACTGATTCTACCGAGAAGAATTGTCAAGGGGACACCCTAGTTGTAAAATCAATAATAAAAAAATACACTAAAAAGAAAAGAAAATTACGTAGAAGGAAAAAAAAAAGGTTATAGGTAGAGGTTTTATTTTATTTTTTTTTTTTAAGACGAGGATTTAGAAATGTATATAAGGTCATTCGGTCCAAATTAATTAAATAAATAATATAAGGACTTTCTTCAAGTCAGATATGATCATTCACCGAAAAAGAAATTTAAACGAGAGAAAAAAAAAAAAAACAAAAGGTATTAATGAGTCTTGAACACTATTATATTTGCATTTTATTGGTTGGTTATTGCATCAAAAGACATCCTATTCCCTACTTACAATTACCCAAAATTACCATTTGTCTTCGGATAAAATTTTCGATTTTCATACTAAAATGGTGTGTAAGAATATATATACATATCTATATATAAGTATTTATATACACACACACACATAAAGAGTGTGTCCCAGAAATTAAAAATAATAATAATAAAATAAAAAGAACAAAAAACAGAGCGAAATTTGAGGATAAAATTCAACAAAACGAGGACTTATCTATGACCCACCATAATATGATACATCATTTTCAATTGAACGAAATATCAAACAATGTGATGTGGCTTTCAGCCTTTTGTTTTTCTTTTCCCCCCCTTTTTTTGTTATATTTTTTATCTGTTTTTTTAATTAAAAAACAAATCAGTGTATATCAGAGGAAAGTAAGGCATGGATGACCTTATAAAGCCTGCAATGGGACCTCCTTACTTTGCCCACCCACCAGATGGGTTGGCAAATGGCATCTCCAATACTCTTCCTAGGCCCTAATCACTCCAAACATCATAACAATGCACACAATCTTATAAAAATTGTTATAATGTCGTTTTCATTTTTTTTTTCAATTTTGCACTGGCCAAAACCGTCCTTTTCCAATTTTGTATACATTCTCTTCACACTATATCCATGGCGGCATTAAAATATCTATTATAGAATTATAGATTATTTTCTCAAGTTATTATTTTCTCCAAATTTCGATTTTTAACATTTTAAATCCTTAAGCTTTAAGAGTTCCTTTACTTTACACCCTCCGTGATAATTTGTCAATTTTTTGGACGGGTTCTTTGGGTTAATTTCACTTGTGTTTCTCTAATTATTGAGGTTGTTTTACTTTGTCCTTCAAATATGGATTTGCATTATTTTCAAACCTTGAACTTTAAGAATTGTCTATGTTTGTGCCTTTTGTGACATTTCGTTAATTTGTGGATGGATATTCTACATATTTGGACAATAACAGATCTATAAAGGGACCCATATAGGCATATGCCCTCATTAAGAAAAGATATTTTTAATTATATATTTTATTTATTACCCCTAGTTTTCTTCTATATCCTTACCCAATTAGGTTACCTCCTCCTCGTCCTTTTAATTTTCTTTCACAAGTGTAAGAAAATTAAGAAAACCTTTTCTTTTACTTTTTTCATTCTTTTTTTTTTTTTTTTAATTTTTGTTGCAAGTCTACTAGACTTGTGAGTTGTTTTTATTTTTATTTTTATTTTTTTTCTATTTCCATTCTTTACAATTTCTCACCTTATTTCTATTTATTTTCATACTTCTCCATAATAGCACCTATTATTTGCATTTTTTTATTAAAATAGAAAGATTCAGCGACAATGTGTCCTTATTGTAGAGACCCAATAAAGACCAAATTAACGGCAGCTGTAGGATTTAAATCAGAGGTCCAGCTCGTAATATTTGCATTTTTACTAAAAATAAAAATAAATTAAGAAAACGTGATTTTGCATTGGTGTGCCCTCAATAAACTCAATAGAGATCATTAATAGTAGCCGTAGGATTTAAGTCAGAAGGACCACATTTTATTATGGAACTGGATATTGTGAGGAAATATTATAGGCCATATTATTACTTGGATTGTTCAACAAAACCAGCTTACCAACATGGACATTTGACAACCAATGAAACCAAAAGTAAGAAATCAACGGGACCGGTGCCACGTTGGAGCTTATATTGTAGAACAACAAGAGAAAAGGGGTGATTCGGTTATATATGTATTTCATCGATTCGAGTTTTGTTATAGTAAAAAATTCTCAGAAATAATCATATTTAAATTTTTTGCTACAGTAAAAAGTTCTTACATAAAATCACATCTCAACTCAAATTAAAAACTCGAATCAGCGAACTAAACGGGTCTTAAATATATCATATATAGTAAATGAATGAAAATGTGTTCGTTCACTTAAAATATATATAGACCAGTTTTTAATAGTTGCGTTTTCATTAGTGGTTGCAATTAAATATAAAAATTTGATATTGTCGTGTGATAAGAATCTAATTTTACTAATTATTATAGTTTTTTTAATCAATTATTTAATTTATTATAACTGTGAGATTAATATCTTTCTATTAAAATAACGACAATGAGTAAATAATGAAACAATTATTGGGTGGAGTTTTAATTTTCTCTCTAATAATTACCCGTCAATATGTATAATTATTTTAGCTATAAAATATTAACCCAATATTTATAATAAATTAAATTAAATTCTTACATGTCACATCATCAGTTTTTTATATTTAAAGAGTAATCATCTTCGAAAACGTAATTGAAATCTCGTCTGTATATTTGGTATAACTCTCATTCCAAGTCAATAGAGTGGAACTGTGGAATTAAAATAAATATAATTTTTTAAAAATATTTTGGGAATGACAAAATTACATAATTGTAATACTTGTCATGTTGCTAATTGTTATATGATTTTAATTTTTAATATTTATTAAATATATTAAGTTTCTTTTATGTTCCAACATAACTAATTATAAGATTATGCTATATGTCTAACTCACCCGATTAATATGCCAGAAATAGAAGGTTGTTTTTTAAAATAATAATTACCACATTTAATAAATCAACTGAAAACAGAATAAGAAATTAATTAGCGTCAAGAAAATTCAAAGACCTAAGTACATAAATACCAAGTCTAATTGTATTCTGTATTGGGGCCCTAATGATGACCTCCCACGGTGGATGAGGAGAGAGGCATGTCAATTAGTGGTAAATTTAGGGCCCATAATGATTGTTATGGTGGAAAATCATTTTTAAACATGTCCTTCGTTTTGTATTAAAAAATCTCTTAATTGGAACTTCCCACATGGAGAAGAGAAGTTGTGGACCAAAAATTACAAGGGGGTGAACCAAAATATACAGTTCGTACAAATGAGGTTGTTCTTTTACAACGAAACTCATAAATAATTTGAACTCGAGTTACATTTGAGTTTGAACTCGAGTTTGGGGCTAAACTCAAGTTTAAGGCCTCGTTTGCTTTACGATTTCGAGTTTTCAATTCGAGCTGAGATGTGACATTTTCAGGGAGCTTTCAACTGTAGCAGAAAAAATTAGATATGACATTTTCTGAGAGCTTTTAACTGTAAAAACTTAAAACTGAAAACTCGAATCGGTGAAATAAACGAGGCCTAAGTTTCCCCTTCAACTCGAGTTTATAAACTCGAACTCAAGTTAATGAACAATATTTTTTCTATTCTTAAAAATATCATAACTTTTTCGTTTTAATTCTGATTGATATGATTTTTTTTCTATGCATTCACAACGAAAAGATGAATAAACCCCACTCATATACTCTATTAAAATTTTTCATCACCATTGAGTTTTTATTAAAATACTATCTAAATATAAATTTAAGTTTTGACTCACATAAACACAAACTCAAAAAGATTCTAAGTTCAAATCATAACTCAAATGTGCACATCCAAACATAAACTCAAATTACAACTTCAACTTAAGTTATAATTCAAACTCAACTCAAGATCGTCACTAAAGTCATCCTAACTCAAAAATGTAAAAGAACAACCCTATGATGTGCTTATTTAAGCAAAGCTGCCATATGGGAAGCAAATGGCCTAGAGGATGTCCTATTTTCTGTTGTGGTGGCTTAATTTTGTTTTTGTCATGAATCCTTTTATTATTATTATTATTATTATTATTATTATTATTATAATCCGGTTTATTATAAGCTTTATAAGCTTTGTTTTACGAGCATGTTCAAACAAGTTAGTTCAAATAAAAAAAAAAAACAACTGAGTTTTATCGGCCGAACTGAAATCGAAAATGCAAACCACACTAGTTGCTTAAGGTTAAACCATATTAAAACTGCCTATTTAATTGTGGTAAGATATCATTAGTAGAGATTATTAAAGGCATCAAACGTCATCAATCAATGTAGTTGTTATTGCGGCACCACCCCAATGGTCTATTTTTCAGTGTGAGTGTTATTTTATCGATTCTTGTTACAAACCCATTAGAAAAAACTAAACATGCAAAATCGTTAAATTAATAACTCTTATATGAACATTAATACGTCCATCTAATGCATCTAATCACGCACCATACTTCATCCAAAAAGTTGATTAGTCCATAGAATATGTGAGGCTTAGACACAACACCTTGCCTAATAAAGTGTACTTGACTAAAACAAACATATTTAACTTTTGGGTTAATGTTTATTGATAGTCACACAGTTTGTCGAAAAAGAAAGGGGTGATAATAGAGAATGCTTAGTATTTTTAGACCTTATTTTGGTCCTATATTAAATCATGTGAAAGTGACCAAATATTTTTGTTATTGGTTGTCATTCTTTATATATGGTCTTTGAGCTGGCATCTCATTTTTCTATTTCTTTTTTTTTTTTTTTTGTGCCATATCCTTTTACACTTTACATATAGTTTCCTCATTTTTTGGGCGACTAAAATTATTCTCTTTTCTAATGCTCAATATATATATTCCTATCAAAAGAATATGGGATAGAGGGCTCTTTTCTTTCTCTCTTTCTCTTTTTCTTAACTAGTTGAAAGCACGCGCATAATTCAACATGTTATATTTTTAGATAAAAATATTTAAAATTTCTTCAAAAATTTAACTTTTTTCATTGACTTAATATTCCTTTAAGAGCTTAATTTAGTAAAAAATAAAAAAATGAAAAATATAAGTAGAGCACGGTTAAAAGAAAATAAAGAGTTTTTAGTAGAGCATATTAGAGAGTACATTATTTATCGAGTACATATGAAAAAAAAGTATCTTATAGCTTATAAGGGGGAAAAACATTTAATAGAGACACATTTGAGAAGATATGATTTCTGTAAAGTAATCAGGAAAAAAAAAATTTATGCAGACCGCATTTGGAAAAAGAATATTGAGTAGGCTCATATGTAAAAAAAATATTTACATGAAGATAAATTAGAGCAGTTTTGTTTAACCGATAAATAGTAATTGAGAGTGCTATCAAGAAGAAAACTTATGTAAAATTTAAGATATTTGAAAATTATTTCCTTAAATAATTCATAGTAAAAAATATAAAATAAAAATAACCAGTAAAAAGAGAAGAAAAAAAGGCTTTTATAAAATAAATATACACTAAAAAAAAGGCTTGTATATATAGAAATATATAGATATGTATAGAGAGATAGATAAATATATATAAAAAGAACTTACACCGTAAAGATGCTTTTAGTAAAAAGAAAAAGGAATTAAGTGAGAATATACTTGATAATTATTATTTTAATTGGAGCAAAGCGAGGAAAAACTTATTTCGAAAAAACAGAAAAAACACGTTGTAGTAACTAAATTATAAAAAAAAAATGACAAAAAATATATAAATAGGGAAGGAAAAAAAAGCTAAAAAAGAGGGACTCAAAACTGGTAAAATAAAAAACAAAAGGATTAATTTCAAAAATTCCCCTTGAACTATAACCCCTTTAATACTTTGTTCTTCAAATTTCAAAACGTAACATCCGCTCCTCTCGAACTTTGTTCTATCAATAATTTTGCCCCTTCCGTTTACACTGAGGGACGGAATTCACTACGTGTCCATTATTTAACCCATCTGAGAAGGGTAATATCGTAAAATATCCTGTAAAAACCTAGGTTATTAAAAAATGAATTAAAATACATCAGTTTATCAAGTTATTCCAAAAAATTAAGATTTGCTCCAAAAACATTTCGAAATTGTTTGGCTTTGGGCTTTTTTTTTTCTTGAACGAAATTCTCGAGATCCGATTTCACCTTAGATTTGAGATCGGCTTCCATGGTGATCATCTTGAAAGTCGACAGATGCGTGAACGACGCTGATCTACATAGTCCGCCGCCACGATCACAGAGATTTCCTCCACCGACGTTAATGTAAAGCTTCAAAACCCTCTTCCTCTGCTCGACCTCATCGGCGACGGCGTGAATGTGGTTCAGATATGGCCGGAGAATCCTCCGCTTGTCGGCCTTCTGAATCTTCAAAACAAAGCTTCTGGATGTGTTTCTCTCTCTTCTCTCTTTGTCCATGGATGGCCTGGCCCGGCCCGTAATAGTGCCGGATTCGGCATGGCCCGATACGGTACTGTTACGGGTCGTGCCGGCTTGGCACGTTTGATGGGCTAGGGTTGGGTCGCAGCTTTTCAGCTCGCGGCCCAAGCCTGGCCCTGGCCCGACCCAAGCCCGGATTCGGCCCAGCCCAGGCCCGCGAAACAGCCCGCAAAAAAGCTTCCGAGCCTGTTCAGATTGTGACCGTTGGGCCCTTCGCGGGCCCAACGGTCACAATCCAAAAAAAAACTCCAATTCACTCTCAACTTCTCATCTCACTCTCATTCTATCTCTCATCTTGTCTCTTTGATTTTGATTCTAAGCTTTTTTCTCGCGATCACTCATTTTCTTGCTCTTTTATTTACAAAGTATAAGTTCAATCAATTTCCAAAAAATGACCGCATTAAACTTCCCTGATTTCACTGCTCTTCCTAAGCTTGGTGATAAAAAGCACTTTTCTAATAAAAAGGGTGGGGGTATTGGTCATCTGGATAGACATTGGAAATATGTCTATAGTTGCACCAAGGTGGGAGTGTGGACTCCCACCAACAAACACTATCACTCACATCACAAGGGTTGCAAAATTTTGCATCGATGCACAACGTACTCATGAGGCACTAGCTAAATTTCTAGCTAGTGCCGAATTACCTCTTTCTTTTGCAGATGATGCGCCGTTCGAAGAATTCATACAGACAGCCTTCTGCCCGTAATTTAAACGGGTAAGTAGAAACACAACTCGTTCTGATTGCATGAAAGTGTTTTATGCAATGAGACAATCTCTAGTTGATAATTTTTGAACTTTTAATGCTACTGTATCTTGTACTTCTGATCTATAGGAGGGGTGTAATAAAACCGGATATTTATGTGTCACGTCGCATTATGTTGATGATGAATGAGTTTTACAAAAGAGAATAATAGGTTTTCGTTTATGTCTATATCCTCATAATCCATAAGCTATTTTTAGTACAATAATGGAAATTTTTGAGTTTTATGGGATAGCAAATAAAGTTTTAACTATTACTTTTGATAATGTGTCAGCTAACATGGCTGCAATTAATGTGGTTAAACGTAGTTTGAAACCAGCGTTTGGGGGAAAAATTTTTCATCAACGGTGTGCGTGTCACATAATCAATTTAGTAGTTTAGGCAGAAATTTAACATATTTTAGCTAATCTAACAAATATTAGAGAATCTTTATCCTTCATATCTAGTTCTGGAGCTCGTCTCCAAGAATTCAAGCAATATTGCAGGAATAGTCAGATGCGCCCAAGAAAGTTCCCAACTGACGTGAGACATAGGTGGAATTCCACCTATTTAATGTTGAAGGCTGCAGTCCCATTTTCACAGCTCATCACAACGTATGTAAACAATAAGAACGATCAACTTTTAATTTTCGATACAAATTGGCAGATTGGTGAGTATTTTTTTAAAATTTCTAGAAGTTTTCTACAATGCTACTGAATTACTTTCCGGAGTTTATTATCCTACTGCACATTTAACTTTACATCAACTATTTAATATTTCATAAATATTTTCTTATTGTAGGGATACTGAACTTTTTGGAAACATAGTTAAGCTAATAGAAACTAAATTTAAAAGTTATTGGTTAGATTGTCCTAAATTATATGCATTAGCAACCATTTTAGATCCTAGGTGCAGAGTAGATGGGACTGAATCTTTGATGACTACTACATCAGAAAATTTAGGTATTGACATGCAACTAACTATTACTGACGCTAGAAAAATGTTAGAAAAGGTATTTGGTTTGTATGAAGCAAAATACAACACAGGTAAAAAAGAATAGGGAACTTCGACGTCAACTAGCAGTTCGGGGCCTAAAGGCTCGTCGTGGAGTTTCTTGAAGAAGAAAGAGAAAACGACAGGATAGTGATCAACACAAGCGTCTACTGAATTGGTAAAATATTTTGAAGCAAATTTTGTAATCGATGACGACAAACTAGACATCTTACAGTGGTGGAAGAGCAAGACCGGTCGTTTTCTAACACTGTCCATAATAGCTCGTGACATTCTGACAACTCCAGTGTCAACGGCAGCATCGGAGCAAGCATTTAGTGCAAGCAACCCAATTCTTGACGAGTAGGAAAACAAAATGCATCCAGATATCTTGGAGGGGCTAATGTGCGTTAAAGACTAAGAAGATGCTAGAAGACGAAAACAGCAATACACAGATGATTCAATGCACAGATGATTCAACACAAGACTATTTTTCTAACTTAGCAATAACAGAATCTTCTGGAAGCACTTAGGTTTTGTAATTTATTATTCCTAGAATACTGCACTCTTTTTTCCTTCGCTAAGGTTTTATCCCGATCTCCCCACGAGTTTTACTTGGCAAGGTTTTTAATGAGGCAATCATTTATGTGAATTTATTCGTATTATCTCAATTTAATAAAATCACATCTTTTGGGAGCATATGATATATTTTCTATTTTTTAATTAAAAATTGAAAAAAAAAAAAATTAAAGGGCTTGGGCCCAGGCCCGGCCCTGGCCCTTTGGACTAAGGCCACGGGCTTGGACCGGGTCTGAACGTTTCTCCTTAGGCCCGGCCCTGACACGGTCCTGCACTGTGCAAGACCGTGCCAGGCACGGCCCAAACCCGCCACGGGCTTGGGGTCGGACGTGCTGTGCCGGCCTAGCACGGCACGTTTGACAACTCTACTCTGAAGTTGATGGTGCCCCACATAGCATAATTTCCTTTCTCATCACCTCTCAATCTATGATAACTTTCATGCTCGCCATATATACATGTCTTCTTTTCTTTTTCTTATTTTAAAATTTTATGAAAGGATGGACCAGGTATAATATCCAAGCTTAATTTATTATACAACATATAAACTATCAAAGAAAAAAGAATAGCACTAGCTTTTGCTTTGGCCAATAAAGTTTAATTTGAAAAATATTAGAATTAACTAAATTAACACTTAAAATATACGATTTTTTTTTTTGTGCTGCTGGGAAAAGAGTTATAGAGCTAGAAAATGAGGCAAAGACATGCCCATGTAATGTACGGATCTCTCACTAAATATAACGGTTGTATCTCTCAACGATCCTTTTCTGGTAGACAACCTTTATCATGAAAACTAAACAACCTTACGATCCCATTAACAATCGGTGGCACAATTTATCTTCTTTTTTATAAGTTTCTATGATGTTTATTTAAAGCTCATCTACGTACTTTCTTCATTTTCTTTTCAAATATATTTGCTAAATTTACTTTTTCATCTTATTCATTAATGTACATACAACAGAAAATCACATGCTAAATATGTGCCTTCAACTACTATTTAAAAATAAATAAATAAATAAGAGAGACAATAAAAAGTTTCTCAATTATGGTATACTAAAATTGGTGGTAGAAGTGTATATATTTTACCACATCAATTAGAAAACACAAAAAAAGTTGAGTGTCTCCGCATTCATGGATTATTTATTTTTATTTACACTTTGATGAACACACCCCTAATTTAGACCCACACATATGTATATATATGTTTTTTTATTTGTCACTTGATAAAAGTTTTTGAAGCTCAGTGAGTAGAGTAGTTTTAAGTTTCACACTATTTTCTTACATTTTGAGCTCATAAAGAACATACCACTTGCGAGTAGCCCCCTTATACCTAACTATATGGTTCACAAAGCTTTATGAAAGTACTTCGTTTTCGCTAAGAAACTTTATGGAAGATGATTTTTGTTTTTTTTCCTCTTTTTTTTTTTTTTTCTCAGGGGACTTTATAACACTTAATTACTTGACTCCAACTATTTTAATGTTCATACAAGACTTTTCATTAGTAGCAGTAGATTGATAGTTATAAACTATAATGACATAATAAACAAAGAAAAAAAATCTCCTATTTGTTTTATTATGGGGAGATCATTTTAGTTTATAACTATCAATCTGCCCCTACAAATAGGAGATTGTTATTCTTAGCTTTAAATTGTACATATTCTTTCGACAGATGAATAAATATTTATATCGATGCCCATTCCTATGCTATAAATTATGTGGTTATACAAAATTATGTCACTCGTCAGTCGTCACACTCTCTGGTCTCTAATGAAAATGAAAATGCCGTGAGAACGCTCTTTACCACGAGCAAAATACAATATTTATGTTGTTGTAGTGGGAGACCATTAATTGTCTATTTATTGGAATTATTATACGTTTTTAATTGGACCAAAACGAGCCCCTCAATTAAATTACTACAGCAACAAGATATTTCCTATACATATATATATATATATATATATATATATATATAAACAGTTGGAAGAAATTATAGTGGAATGCCTGTTTGTACAAATTTCCAAACATCAATTCCTAGTGGTCGGATCTCTTTCCTCGTCGTCTTTCTCTCACTCCTTGATTGGTGGGCGTCAGAGATTGTCCTGCATAAGACACTACGACGCTCAAGTCTTGCTAGTATCCCAAGGAGGGCTAGAATGAGTGAAAGAATTAAGAAAAAGAAGAAGAGAATTCAATAGAACAATTCTCTTCCGAGGCCCCTTTACTTTCCTCATCGCTTTCTATTTTTATGACGTTTGTTATGATCATATGAATATTCCTGATCTATTCTGATCATGACACGCCATCATCCATTTCTCTCTAGGGTTCCTCTAAGGATAGCCTTTAGAATATCCTCAGAGGTTTTCCTCCATTCAAAAGGTCGCTTTTCATTCTGTTATTCACGTTTAAAGATGTCATGCCCGGATTGGGCGCATTTATTAGGGAGAATAGTATGGTGTGTGTCACTGTACGAAGATTCTCCTTCTAACACAAGTCATTCCTACTACGTACCTCCTCGGTCTCAGTCTATTTTGTCTCATAGTGTCTAAGTTCCCTGTCGACTTCGGTCTTAGTCTCAGTCTATCCACTTTGATTGAGGTCACATTCTCCCTCGATTGATATGGGACTCAGTCCGTGGCTCGGTCAATAAACTTAACTTGAGTTTCAGTTCCTCATCCCCGTTCTACCACATGAAATATGTCATGATCTTAAGGGTCTTCAAAAAAATCCCCCAATAATGCCTTTTCTTTAACATTATTATATTTTTGCGCTCAAATATTAATATTATTTTTTTAAGCATAATTTAACTTTTAAGACAAGACACAAAATTTAAAAAGTTGGCACGTTAAGGCATAAATTTACTCTTTTTTTTTTTTTTTTTTTTGCATGTCCTTTCTTCATCATCAATTTTGTCTATTTTTTTATATGATTTTGTTTATATTTCTTTGCTTGGTTCCCATTGAAATTTCATTCATGACCTTGTTGAGGTTAGTTTTCGTACCTCATCTCTCATCGTACACGTGGCAATTTGGGCTCCAGAAGGTCACTAGATGAGTCACCATGACTTCTTGAGCAGGCAGAATCAATAGGTCAATTGATCAACTCCGCTGGTCGATCTCACGAGTCGACGGACAGCTTTGGGCATCAAGTCACGAGAGAATATCCTCAAGGCATTCCTTAAACGAGATTTAGCAACAAGATCATCCAGAAAAAGAAGGAAATCAACTGCTCAAGCTAGAAGAATTAATAGAAAAACGGTCAACAGTCGACTTAGGCCGCAAGCAACCCTCTGATTGGACGAAATTGATTGACTTCCATATAAGGAAACTATATCTCCAGTAATTAGCTAACAAAGAGGTCGTATCAACTCAAAATATACAATAAACTATGATTGACTAGTCTTTATAGATACAATCAGTTAAGGAAAGTCATGCAACGCCCAAAAAGGAAGGGAATATCACGAATTGAAAGTCATGTCACGCAGAGAATTAGAAAATAACTCGTGGAGCCTCATCAACTATAAATACAAGGCATTTGGACACAATTCAGCATGCTTCCATAGCACACAAAAGTTTCCATAGTACACAAAAGTTTCGGCTCATTTCCAGAAGACTTTTTCATTTCTTATTGTATTTTCTAGCATACATTTCTCTCTCTCATCTCGTTTTCCTCAGAACGATTCATTGTAATGCTTTTCAGCAGTCATAGTGAAACCACCGGAGCCATACAGTGAACGTATCATGCATTATCAGGAGAACTACTATAATTTTTTGTGTCTTTTTACTAGTTTCATTTATATTTATGTTTATTAACGTTTTCGTTCTCGCAGCGAGTCAATTTTATCAATTGACCACTCCTAACTCAGTCATTGGCCCTTGATTTAATGAATTGTAGATTTTACTCTCTACATCTGCCAAGCTCCAGTGCTTAATTAATCCCATAGTTAAATAGTTTTTACTGATTTCGTGTGAAATTACCACTAGGCGCTAGACTATATATCCAATCATTGTCATAGATAGCTAAGAGAAAAGATATATATATAATGTCATTATTTGTTTAATTGTTATGGAATATCATATTCTTTTTAGTTTTATTATAGAAAGTAGATGAAATAAATAATAATAATAACACTGGCCAGTAATACTTATAGGTTCAGCATGATCCTTGAATAGCAACAAGATTTGGAATTTTGCAAAGAAGTTCTTGCGAAGGTTTAAACTGTAAAGGAGGAGGTCAAAGCAAATTTAAAAGTGATCTCTCTAATAAATGCTGTTCTTCCCCCTCAATTTTGAAAGTGGGTAAGACCTTATTGTGGAGATATGTTAAAAAAAAAAAAAAACCATTATACCATAAAAATAAAATTAAAAGCCCGTTGGAGAATTCGTTCTCTAATTCGAATCATAGTTCATGGTTCGCTACAATATTTTTCCTTATAAAAAACACACGTAAATCGAAAATGGTTCAAATATCATGATTCTAACTTCTAATAATTTATTTTTTCCAATCCTATCAAAGAAACTCTCTATTACTTAATCACAACACTCTCGTCGGATAATACCAAAGAACTCTATTAGTTCGTGATAGTTCTTTTATGATCGAGAAATTGTAGTGCTATGATGGATTAGAATCATGAGATTATAACCATTTTCGATTTACGTGTATTTTTTGTGAGAGAAAATACTGTATCAAATCATGAACCATGATTCAAATCATGGTATGAATCCCCTTACCAAACGTCTCTTTAGTTATCACACATTAACAATCATTTTGGCTTTGTTGTACAGTCAAAATAATTTCCCCTTTGATTCGCAGGTTCAAATCGGTGGATTTGAACCTATATGTGAGTTTTTTGTGGTTTGAAATAGCGTTTGATAATGTAAGGTCTAAACAAGTAATAAAGTTTGAACCAACATTTGGTTAAATTATTAAAACTATGGGATTTTAAAAAAATGTGAGTGAACATAATTGGTGAGAACCTTTGAGTTAGTTTTGTGAACAATATTTTGAGTTAGAACCTTAAGAACTTAAGGGGGTAAAATTCTCTTCAAACAAATGAGTTAGTTTATTCCTAAAAAAAAATTTAAAAAAAATAAAAACAAAGAGTTAGTTCAACCTATAAAAAAATATAAAGACTTAGTTCACATTTTGGGAAAAACATTTAGTTATCACACATTACAAATCATTTTGGCATTGTTGTGTCATCAAAATATTTGCCTTGCTTGATCCGTAGGTTCAAATTGGTGGATTTGAATCTTTAGATTTAAACCCATATATGGGTTTTCTGTAGTTTGAACTGGCGTTTCATGATGTAAAGTCTAAACAAGTAATAGAGTTTGAACCAATATTTAGTACATTATTAGAACTATGGATTTTAAAAAAAAAATGTTAGTGAAAATTATTGGTAGGCACCTTTGAGTTAGTTTTGTGAACAATGTTTTAAATTAAGACCTTAAGAACATAAGGGGGGGGGTAAAGTTCTCTTCTAACATTTAATTTTGGGTTCAAATGAACCTTAAACCCAGGTTCAAATCCAAACAAGCATGGGGGTTGTCCATTGTGTCACTCAAAAGTTACCGTACCAAAATAAGCAGGCACATTGTTAATACTAAAAGCATAATTTAGATTTTTTTTTTAAAGTTGAATTTATATATTTGGTAAATTATGCGTAAAATTGTTGTGATAATATATAATTGGGAGTTTTTCTGGTAAGCTTCCCTACCGATATGGTTTGATTTCCGACCATTAGATCTGATCAAAGTCACTTTAAATTAAAAAAAAAATATGTAGAACAGACAATTTCTAATACAAATTTAACAGTTAAAAAGTAAGAAAGTACTGACAGTTCATTTTTTCTGATCCTACCAAGGAACCCCTATATAATTGCTAAAATAGAATACTTTACTTTTATTTTAATATATTTTAACATGCATATTAATAGGTTTAGGTTTTATTTCATATATATTTTTTTTGAAATGGGGTTTAATTTCTTACATTAAAGCTAACATTCATAATTTTTTGTATCAAAATTCTTAAAAATATAATTCTTATTTATCATCTCAAATATAATGAAAGACGCAGATTAATCTAATTTAAGGAACATCTATGTAAAATATACAATAGTTATTGAAATAATTTAAGTTAAATTTCTCCTTCAAAAAATTTTAAGTTAAATTTGGTAGTGCATTTAGTATAGAAATTTAATAAAATTTGTAATTTTTAAATGCACATTTTTAAAAATTTATTTTTCTATTTGTTGCCCTATATATAAAATGAATATATTTAGAATTATAAATCAACAATAAGGATGTTTTACATTCAAAATCAAGAAATTCAATAAATTAAATCCGCACTTACATAACACGTGCCTTTAACTACTATATGTAAATAGTAGAAAAATGAAAGGTTAGGAGGCGTTTGGTATGCGAGAATCAATAGGAATCATATTCCCAGAAAAGTGATGGAGGGTAATATGATTTCTAGGAATAATACATTATTGTGTTTGGTTCCATACAAGAATCTTTTTCAAATTCCCAAGAATATTACATTACTGTGTTTGGTTGTTCGCATGGAAGAAGATCCATAATAATAATATTAATAAAAAAATATTATTATTATTAATAAAAAACATAAAGATTATAAAAATCTTAAATATATACATGAAAATCATAAAATTCTCACAAAATTCAAAGATTATGAATAAAATACACAAAGTATAAATATAATTTTATTCTAGTACACAAAATTTAAATAATGCTATTGTGGTATATTTTATAATAATTTTAGTACACATAGCAAAAATCAATCAAACATTAAAAATCATGGTATATTACCTAAATATCTCCAATTTTATTTTCAAGGCAAATTGGCCACAACTATTAAATATAATAATAATAATAATAATAATAATAATAATTATTATTATTATAATAATAATAATTATTATAATAAGATTCCCATGATTTTGAGATTCTTGGGAATTTGAATAACACCATGTTAGGTGGTATTCAGATACCTTAAAATGAGAGAAAGTGAATCCCATGGTAATTACTTTCCTGAGAATCTAAATATTATAGTTCTTGTACCAAACATGGTAATATTACAGATTCTCATTCTCATTCTTAAAATTACTGTATACTAAACGCCTCCTTACAGTCTTCTCTAAACTCATTACTTTTCTCATTACATTTCACTACAATTGTGTAAACATGCCATTTGCTACTTTTCTCATTACATTTCACTACAATTGTGTAAACATGCCATTTGCTTATCCTGCATATTGTTTTAACAACAAACATATTGTTTAATTCACTTATAATGATTCCCAATAAGTTTATTCATTTATCGTGATATTAGTATCTATATAGAGAAAAACGATCGTTTCAAAGAAAAAAAAAAAAGCGAACTTACAATAGAACAGTTTCTTTCTTTTTTTTTTTTAGGGGATTTACAACTGTTTCTGTGTGCAAGAAATAGTCAATTTTTTTTTTTAATAAATGACAACAATTATAATAAGACAATTTATTTGTCAGATAAGTAATTAATTTCTTGTTGTTCAAATTTATATGATAAATAATTTTAATTCATCTATTATTTATTTAAAATTGACCTAAACCAGCCATTTACTAAAATCTAATCATTAAATAAAAAATATTCCTTCAAAAAAAGAAAAAAAAGGAGAGAAATAATAGCCTTAGCTTGTAAATTTTCTAATATAATCTATCAATATGAATCCCAAATAAGCAAAAGAGAGAAAAGCCAACATTGGCCGGTGCCTCCCCGTCACCGGATCTCTTGGTGCTTTTGCCTTAAATAACGACTCTCTTGCCCAAACTCTCTCTCTCCCCTACCGTTTCTCTTTCTTTCTTCTTCATAATTCATTCATTCATTCATACAATTACAATTACACACCTTCTGTTTCTCTCTCTAGATTTCCCTCTGAAACTCTCTCTCTCTATCTCTCTCTCTCCGAATTACAAATCTCAAAAGGCTTAAAAAGTTAGAGAGAGAATTGCCCACACAGCACAACACACACATACAGAGCAATAATTCACTTTTCTTTTCCGAGTATCTTCCCCTTCCTTTTCTTTCTTTATTCATTTGCCAGCTCTTCTCCTCTCGTCCTTCCCATACCCATTTCTCTCTCTTTCTCTCTCTTCTTTCTCTCTTCTCCTCCTCCTCCTCATCATCATCATCACCGCACGCAGAGAGAAGATCTGCTTCGGCTACGTCGAATTCTCCTCAACTTCGCGATCATCAACCGAGCTCGATCGGATTCGATCATTTCACTCTGTAAGCAGATCCTTCTTTGATTTCGTTATCGTAATTGAGCTGATCGTTGTCGTAGTATTGAATTATCGGTTTCGTAATTCTTGAGGTTTCGATTGTTGTCGTTTTGTCAATGTGGTTGTGAGGTTTGATCTGATTCGGCTTTTTTTTTTTTGTGTGTGTTTTGATGATTGCTAATTGTTCTGATCGTGTGTATTATTCTTCTGTTTTTTTTTTGTTCGACGTTTGATCTCGCCCTTTCATTTGTTTTGTCTGGTTTTTTGGATTTTTGTAGAGGTTTGAATAGTTAAATTGATGATTTTAAGTACGAGTGATTAAATAAAATAACAAATAAAAAACTGTTGAGATCTATGAAAGACTATGTATATGAACTTTTGAATATATGAGTTGTTTTTCTGTTTTTTTTTTTTCCACAAAGATAGAACCTTTTTTTGGCCTTTTGATCTCGCTACCGCTTCACGATCAGCTCGGAACACCATTATCGTTTTACTACACAAACTCATTAATGGAGATTGGAGTTCTATTTGAGCTGGCTTTTCTTCTGCCAAGATTTTTTCTCTTGGATGACTTTACTGTAATTAGAAATGGAGTTGCTTTGAAAATCTGAATGACTCAACCCTCTCCGCGCTTGTGGAGTTGGTTTTATGAATGTTGTGATTTGGAGAAAGTGCCATTGAGGATATATCTGCTTCGTCTTTGCATTTGCTAAAATGTGAAGGTTCCCAATTTGGTGAACGTGGAATTCTATCTGTAGCATCCACTTTGGAGCTCTGCTACTGGGGAATTTGATAAAAACATGCACACAGAGAAGAGAAAGGTTGTTATCACTGCTCCTCTAGAATAAGAATGACTTTTCAGATTAGTACTCATGTTGTATGAATTGGTTCCAAGTTGGGTATCTGTTGATTAGCAAGGAGTTGGAAAGGGTTGTGCATGACCTGTATGAATGGAAATGCGATTTCACCAATGATCTCAATACCGTAGGCTTCTCTTCAATAATGTTAGAGGATCACCTACGTGTGGGCTCTTGGAAGAATCATTTCATGATTGAAGAACAAAGACTACGAATGTAAGAAGCCTGGTAAATGACCAAGTAACGACTCTCATAATTTGAAGAGTAATACAAAGAAGAGAAGTAGCTCAATTTTATAGAGCACAAGGATGTAACCTTGATTGAGTAGAACGTATGGAAATCTTAAGAATCAAGTTATTCTCAAGGATGGTATCATGTGATTATTTTTTCAAGCAAATACTGCGTTCACATGATAACATAGGAAGAAAGTAACAGAAAAGAAGGGAGAAAGACGACTAACAACATTTATGCTTATGTTGGGGGATCAAACGTAGTGAAGCATTAGTATTTATCAGGGGATGTGTCATTGTGAGAAGAAAGTCTGGGGTAAAGTAAGCAGCCGGCGCCGAATATCAGAGTGTTTTGGGAAATTCTGAGTGGAATAGAAGAAGGAAAGATCTTTCTCTATAGTGAAATCAGTTTCAAGATCTCTTGAGAATTCTGATAGAAGCAGCATTTAGCTACAAGATCTAAAAAGTATACACGGAATGGAAAAGTAGGGGTAATGCAATTTCGATAATGTTGCAAGGTCTAACATGATTGTAAATTGAATAACTTATAAAGCTGACATCTCAAGTGAGTTAAAACATGCAAATCAAAATTTCACATCTAATGGAAAGTCTTCTAACTTATTATAAGTGCAAAATGACTACATTCCAAACACAGTGAAACCAGTATGCCTGCATGCTTATGCGTGAAACACTTGTTTAATTGCGTATGCACATTCTTGCATGAAGATATGCCTTTACAGTAAACAGATGTTTGTATACACTGTCTTCTTTTAACTTCTGCTACTTTTATAGAGATTTAAACTTCAAAGCATCTCTCTAAAATTTCTTCACTCGTGCTTTTCCCTCAATTGAAACAGTAATGATTCCTTTTCTTCATTTCTTGATCTGAACTTAGTGTAAACTGTTGTTCCCATTTTGAGCAACTCTTAACTTTGCATTTTCTTCAAATATTTATGATTACATCTGTATTTTTTCTTGCAGTGAAATCTTGGTGGATTTCCACAGAGCAGAGAACAGACAACTAAAAGGGTCCCTTTTTGTTTTTTTTTTTGGTCGTTGCACTCAGAATATTAATAACAAACAATTTCAAGCAATGTCTAGCTCCACAAAAGCTTTGGATCCCGCATTTCAAGGAGCGGGTCAGAGAGTGTATCCTTTAAAATGAAAATTGACTGGAAACAATACTATAAAACAAATTTACTTTTATTTTGTTTTCTTAAAATTAGAGGAGCAAACTTATTTAATTGACTTCCATCACTGAGTAGGGGAAAGAATGGATTACTTTTCTTTAGCTGGCTATGTGTTTCTGCTAATTTTTTTTCACAAATTAAAATTCCGTCTCCCAGTGTTTGCTTTTCGTGAATGTTAAACTTAACATCTTTTTAGAGGGAGTGAAATTTGGCGGATTGAGGATTTTCAGCCAGTTCCTGTACCAAAGTCTGACTATGGGACATTCTACAGTGGGGATTCGTACATTGTACTACAGGTGTGTGAATGGTCTTTAATGTTGTCTTACCACACAAGACAATGCCACAATGGCGACGAATACATTTTAAGGTCTTTAGTAGTGATGCGTATTTTTGGCTGACTGTTGTTCTCCTGTTTTATCTGAAGCCTATGTTGTAATATCAACTATTTTATTTAAGGTTAACGCTTGCACAGCTATAGAGATTTGCACACTACTTGCTGAAGGTTCTTCTCTAGATGTTTCTGTCCTGCATACCTTTTAAAACAAATTTCAAATTTATGGAGGGAGGAAATATAGGGAAAAAGGGCCCCAAGTAGTGCCCTTGCATTTTATATTACATGTGCTTATCTGATACCTTTTTTTTTTTTTTTTTTTTTTTTCCATTTAATAAGTAATCTGATACCTCTTTTTGCAGACAACACAAGGAAAAGGGGGTGCTTATCTATTCGACATCCACTTCTGGCTTGGAAAAGATACAAGTCAGGTGTGCTTTTGGCTTCTCCCTCTCTCTGATGTTTGTCTATAATGTTCGTATGTGTCATTGATAGCTTAAAGCTTCTTCAAGTTTTTGCAAGTGTAGAGCAGAGTGTAATGGTTTTAGCTTAATTTTTCTTTTTTCTTTTTTCTCTTATATTTTTTACCCGATATGTACCTTCCTGCTGCAGGATGAAGCTGGAACTGCAGCTATCAAAACTGTTGAACTTGATGTGGTTCTTGGCGGACGTGCTGTGCAACATAGGGAAATTCAAGGCCATGAATCTGACAAATTTTTGTCATACTTCAAACCATGTATTATACCGTTGGAGGGAGGTGTTGCATCTGGATTTAAAAAACCTGAGGAAGAAGAATTTGAAACACGGTTATATATCTGCAGAGGAAAAAGAGTAGTCAGAATGAAACAGGTTTGAATTTTGTTGGCATGGGATTTTTAAATTCACTTTGAGATTCTTTCAACATAAACCTATTGGGGGTTCACCGAATATTCCTCTGCTATTTACTTGGTGCAGGTCCCTTTTGCCCGCTCTTCGCTGAACCATGATGATGTATTCATCTTGGACACCAAGAACAAGATTTATCAGTTCAACGGTGCGAATTCCAATATACAGGAAAGGGCCAAGGCTTTGGAAGTAATTCAGTTTTTGAAGGAGAAGTATCATGAGGGAACATGTGATGTTGCCATTGTAGGTGAGTGCATGTACCTAGTTATAGACATTTATACATCCATACATAACAGTTGTTAAAAAAGTTTGTGTTAGCGGATAAGATCTACCTTTAAGGGAGAATTTGAATAAGTCAGATTTTATTTAATTAGTTTGTTATTTCCGATTATGTAGATTAGGGGTTATCAGTTTATAGTTTAAATTCAAATAAAGTAGATTAGTCGGTAGAAATCAATCTACCGAGATCCTAAGAGAAGATGGTAGACTTGGTGGTCGAACCCTAGTCTATTTAAATGTACTTCCATTTGATTAATAAAGTAAGGCAGATTAATTTCACATCTGCGTTCATGGTATCAGAGCCTTGAACTCTGAATATTTCGATGGCAAAAACAGCCATGATGGGGTCTTCACGTGGAGATGATTCCAAATCAGAAAACCCGACAACGGCGTTTCAAGGCAGCGACAATAACTCACTCCAGATTACAGCTCACAAACATAATGGAAAGAATTATCTCCAATGGTCTCAGTCAGTAAAGATTGTGATCTGTCGCAGGGGAAAATTCGAATACATCACTAGTGAAGCTAAAGCTCCAGCACCTACCGACGCTGCATACAAAAAATGGTTTGCCGAAAACTCAATTGTACACGCATGGCTTATCAACTCCATGGAGCCCATGATCAGCCGCCAATATCTCTTCCTTCCGACTGTTAAAGACATATGGGATACTGCAAAAAGTACATATTCTGATCTCAACAACGCCTCACAAGTATTCGAAATTCGCACGAAACTGAAGGAGATGAAACAGGGTACCAAATCTGTTACCCAGTATTTCACTGACTTGCAAGATAGTTGGCAAGAACTAGATCTTTTCCTTGAAGAAGATTCAGTGTGTCCAACTTGCAATGGGAAGCAGAGACAGATTCTTGAAAAAGAACGGGTATTCAAATTTCTCGCTGGATTGAATTGAGATCTAGACGAAGTCAGGGGCCACGTTTTAAGTTGAGCTCTATTCCCAACAACCGAAGAAGCTTTTGCCGAAGTTCGTAGAGAAGAAAATCGCCGGAAAGTCATGTTGTCAGAAGAAGAATCATCTGGTGTATCACCAACAGAAGGCTTGGCTCTGGCAACTAGAAACACTTCACAACCAGCAAGGAACAACAATGATTCTAGGACACCATGTCGAGGAGAACGACTGTGGTGTGACCATTGTAGTCGGCATGGACATACTCGTGACATATGCTGGAAAATTCATGGTAAACCCGCAAATTGGGTTCCCTGAAGACAGAATGAAGGACGTGCATTTCAAACTCAATCAAACCAAGACAAGGGAGCAACAGCAGAAAACCAAAAATCAATTCCGTTTAGCAAAGAACAGATTGAGCAACTCTATCGCCTTCTCAACCAGTCACCAACCTCATCCTCATCAACTCTAAGCCTTGGATCCTGTTCGGTAGCTCAAATCGGTAACTATCACTCATCCTTAAAGTCTACCCTTCACTCTAAGGAACTGTGGATCATTGATTCTGGTGCCTCCGACTACATGACAGGTGTCTCTGATTTTTTTCTTTCTTATACCCCTAGTCATAGTTCTGCTAAAGTAAAAATTGCAGGTGGATCTTTGTCTTCTGTCGTTGGAATAGGTTCAATCAAAGTGATAATAACACTTGAATCGGTTCTTCATGTTCCTACCTTGAAATGCAATTTGATGTCCATAAGTAAACTCACTTGTGATAATAACTGTGCTGCCATTTTTCATTCTTCTACATGTTATTTTCAGGACCTATCATCGGGGAGGATGATTGGCAGTGCTAGAGTTCATGAGGGGCTTTACTACCTTGAGGACATAGAGTATGAGAGTCAACAAGCATTTGCATCTAGTGTTTCATCCATTTCTGTTTCTAGTGATAGGGAAATAATGTTGTGGCATCATAAACTTGGCCACCCTAATTTTTCATATTTGAAACATTTGTTACCATCTTTATTCAAGAATAAAAGTTCTGTTTCTTTCAATTGTGACATATGCTAGTTTGCAAAACACACTCGAGTACCATTTTCTCCTAAACCTTACATACCCTCTAGCCCATTTGCATTAATTCACAGCGATATATGGGGACCATCTAGGATTACTACAATGAATGGAAAAAGATGGTCTGTGACATTTATTGATGATCACACACGGACAATTTGGGTATACTTTCTTCGAGAAAAATCAGAAACCTACCAAGTGTTCCAAAATTTCAATAACATGATTCAAACCCAATTTCAGAAAAAAGTTTGTCCTGAGAACTGACAACGGGAGAGAATACTTTCAATCTATCTTGGGGGAATATTTGCTACAACAAGGAATCATTCACCAAAGTTCATGTGTTGATACCCTGCAACAAAACGGAGTCTCGGAAAGAAAAAATAGGCACTTGTTGGAAGTGGCCCATGCTCTCATGTTTACAATGAATGTTCCCAAATACCTGTGGGGAGATGCCATTTTAACTGCTGCGTTTCTCATCAATCGCCTACCTAGCCGAACCTTAAACTTCCATTCCCCATTGTCCCAGCTTACAAAAAATTATCCACACCTTAAAACCGTAAATAATCTTCCCTTCAAGACATTTGGCTGCACTACCTTTGTCCATATTCATCGTCAACACCAAACCAAACTTGACCCTCGAGCCATAAAAACTATCTTTCTCGGCTATTCTCCTACCCAAAAAGGGTACTGGTGTTACTGTCCTAAGACAAGAAAAATGTTTATCTCCCGTGATGTCACATTCTTTGAAGACGTGCCATATTATTCCGCCACTTCGTTTCAGGGGGAGAATCATGACCAAGCTCATGTGTGGGATTGGGACACCCATATCCGAGACTCCACCTATGCCTGTGACCTCATTACCTGAGACCGAAACAGCTGCAACTCCACCCACCACATCCGAGCTCACCCCATCCGACAACATACTTCCACTTGAGAATATGCCACAACAAACACAAGAAGTACCGGTCCTTGAAACAGGGAGAGAACTCAATTTACCAAATCAACAAGTGCTACGTGTTTACTCTCGGAAGAAACATTCTCAAGGGAACAAGCCTCTCATGAACACCATGCACTGCCTAGAATCCGAACCAATGCTAGGAACTAATTCCTCATTTCCAGGTAATCCTGAAGCCACTTTCGAAACACTAGATATACCAATTGCCCATAGGAAAGGTGTTAGATCATGTACACAACATCCCATTTCCAAATTTGTGTCATATGATAATTTGTCTCCACTATTCCGTGTCTTCACCACAAAGCTGTCTAATGTCAATATTCCCAGATCAATAGAAGAAGCCCTAGCTGTTCCCGATTGGAAAAATGCAGTCCTTGAAGAAATGCAAGCGCTTAAGAAGAATGACACATGGAGTTTGTTTGAACTACCACAAGACAAGAGTGTGGTCGGATGCAAATGGGTATTTACTGTCAAATTCAAGCCGGATGGATCGATTGAAAGGTACAAAGCACGGCTGGTTGCAAAAGGTTTCACACAAACCTATGGAGTGGATTACACTGAGACATTTGCTCCCGTTGCAAAGTTCAACACAATAAGGGTCCTCTTATCTCTAGCAGCAAATTTAGGTTGGCCTTTGTTTCAACTCGATGTGAAGAATGCTTTCTTAAATGGTGAATTGGAGGTAGAAGTATATATGAGTCTACCACCTGGGTTTGAAGAGGATAAGAAAGACAAAATGGCGTGCAAGCTGAAAAAATCACTATATGGACTAAAGCAGTCCCCGCGTGCATGGTTCGATATATTTTCAAAGGTGATTAAAAGCCATGGATACTCACAGGGACAAACTAATCACACGTTTGTCAAGCACTCATCAGATGGAAAAATCACAATCCTGATAGTATATGTAGATGGCATAATACTTACTGGGGACAACTTTGAAGAAATGGAGAAAATTAAAAGATTGATGGCTATGGAGTTTGAGGTTAAAGATCTCGGGACACTGAGATATTTCTTGGGAATGGAAAGTCGCAAGAAGCAAGAGGGGAATCTCCATATCACAAAGAAAGTATACACCAGACTTATTGCAAGAGACTGGTATGCTGGGGTGCAAACCAATAGAGACTCCAATTGAACAAGGAGGCAAGGCAAAATTGATTGATGGAGAGATGGTTGATAGAGAAAGATATCAACGGCTTGTGGGAAAACTAATACACCTCTCGCATACAAAACCAGACATTGCCTTTGCAGTAAGCGTGGTAAGCCAACACATGCAGTTACCGTGCCAAGGACACTTCGAAGCTGTTTATCGAATTTTGAGATACCTCAAGAAGACTCCGGGGAGAGGATTATTTTTTGGTAAAGAAGAAAACAGAAGGGTGGAAATCTTCATTGATGTAGATTGGGCCGGATCTGTCAAAGATAGGAAATCAACAGCCGGATATTGCACACGCCTCTGGGGTAATTTGGTGACTTGGCGTAGTAAAAAGCAGTCCGTAGTAGCAAGGAGCAGTGCTGAAGCGGAATACAGAGCCATGGCTCATGGTATTTGTGAAGCAATTTGGTTGAAACGGTTACTAGAAGAGTTGAAGATCAGGTGTGAGTTTCCTATGCAGGTTTATTGCGATAACAAGGCCACAATCAGCATAGCACACAACTCAGTCCATGATAGAACTAAACATGTGGAGGTTGATAGACACTTTATTATTGAAAAACTAGAGAAGGGAATTATCAGCATTGAGTACATTCCTACAGGCCAACAGGTTGCGGATATACTCACCAAAGGACTTCTTGAACCAACGTTCGAGTACTTAGTAGGCAAGCTTAGGCTCATTGATATCTACGGCCAAGCTTGAGGGGGAGTGTTAGCGGATAAGATCTACCTTTTAGGGAGAATTTGAATAAGTCAAAGAGATTTTATTTAATTAGTTTGTTATTTCCGATTATGTAGATTAGGAGTTATCAGTTTATAGTTTAAATTCAAATAAAGTGGATTAGTTGGTAGAAATCAATCTACCGAGATCCTAGGAGAAGATTCTAGACTTGGTGGTCGAACCCTACTCTATTTAAATGTACTTCCATTTGATTAATAAAGTAAGGCATTGTACTTGCCATACTTTTCATGAAACTTGCTTTTCCAGTCATGGCTTTATCCTAATATATATTACTGTCCAGTTTGCAATTCTTCGTACATTACTTACTTTTTTTGTAATTTGTGTTCACCATGCTAGATGATGGGAAATTGGACACCGAATCAGATTCAGGTGAGTTCTGGGTCCTCTTTGGTGGCTTTGCTCCAATTGGCAAGAAGGTTGTCACAGAAGATGATGTTATTCCGGAGGTCACTCCTGCTAAACTCTACAGGTATTCTCCTGTTCTTTTATTTTGTTAAGTAGAGGTTTCTTTTAGTACAAGGTGAAAAAAAAAAGTACCGAGCTATGTGTTTCTTTTCATGGTAAAATATTTAATATAGGCGTGTCTTTGGCGATGATGCTATAATTTTATTGACATTACTAGTGGTAGATATATATTTTTTTTTTAGTTTTTAGTTCTTAGTTTTTTATGCTAAGTATTTTTATTTTTATTTTTATTTTTTAAAGCATATGTTCTCAAGAACTATGTCACTTATATTCTGCATGCTAATTGTTTACGAGAAATTTGATTAAGAGGGTGAAATCAATAATTGAGAGTGAAATATTTGAGGTTGGACCGGAGTGCTTTTAAATCAACATTTTTGTACACCCTTAGCGGATTCGGTGAGAGAAGGCAGGACTGAGAATAGAACCGTGCTTTTTGAACCCTGTTTTACTCAAAATTGCTGAACCCTGTTTTTTTTATCAGCGTTGGCGAACCTTGCCTTCTTAGCAACGTTGCTCAACCTCACACTTTTGCCCAAACCTGATTTTTAAACAGGTTGGCCGACCTCATTTTTAGCAAGGTTGCTTAACCTTCAGCCTATAATCAGCCGAGCAGATGGAAGTCTACAACCACAATTCCAAGACACTGTACACCAGAATCCTAATACAATAGTCGATTCTAAGCTATTACCAGTAACAAAATCTCTAAAAACAAAATCATTTATCTGCCTCACACTAGAATTTTTAGAATATCCATATCATCCTGACCATTCTTGACTGTCATGCTTATTGCTGGAACTAGTGGTTGGATTTGTCCATGTTCAAATATTATCCCAATCTGCTATTGTTACTAATCAAGCTGTAAATTACTGTTATTGGGCAGCAATTCAGATTTATTGTTGTTCTGTTATGCAATCTTTTACATTAATATGCCTCATAAGTTAAATGTTCCCAACGAACCAACCCGCAACACTAATTAATGTCTCCTAATCTGTAAAACAACCAACTCAGTATCCTAATTTGCTTCAACTAATTTTGTAGCATAACTGATGGTGAAGTGAAGATTGTGGAGGGTGAACTATCAAAATCCTTGTTGGAAAACAATAAATGTTATTTACTGGACTGTGGTGCTGAGATATTTGTTTGGATTGGTCGAGTAACACAGCTCGAGGAGAGAAAAGCTGCCATCCAAACAGCTGAGGTAGTAATCTAGCAATTATTTCTTAATGTTGATGAAAGTATGGTTATTAACACCAACATTTTATCATAGGAATTTGTTGCAAGTCAAAATAGGCCGAAAGCAACACGTATAACCCGGCTTATTCAAGGCTATGAGACTCATGCATTCAAGTCCAACTTTGATTCTTGGCCATCAGGATCTGCAGCTCCTGGTGCTGAGGAAGGACGAGGAAAGGTCGCAGGTAATGGTCACCTTCGTCAGTTCTATGGACTAGACATCTAGCTAGCTTTATTAATCACTCTCTGTTTTGTTAGCTTTGCTGAAACAACAAGGTGTTGGTGTCAAGGGCATGACAAAAAGTGCTCCTGTAAATGAGGAAGTCCCACCCTTGCTTGAAGGAGGTGGAAAGCTGGAGGTATGGCCAATACTTTTCCAACATTGCCTGCCGAAATTTTCAGAATAATAAGGCTGCTAAAATCATACCTTATGGAATATTTAATTTTATGCAGGTATGGCGCATCAATGGCAATGCCAAAACTCCAGTGCCCAAAGAAGATATTGGTAAATTTTATAGTGGAGATTGCTACATCATTCTTTATACCTACCACTCAGGTGATAGGAAAGAAGATTACTTTTTATGCTGTTGGTTTGGAAAGGATAGCATTGAGGTAATTTAAAATGTATTTTGAGTACAAAATAGCTAGTAAGCTTTTATGATTTTGTCGCATAACTCTTGTGTATATAGAAAGAAATACATGTAGCATAACTTTTGTGTATATAGAAAGAAATACATGTATTTCTAGCATCGTATAGGGTAATACTTCAACACAGAGCGAAGACAATTGACATAGAAGTGGCTAATGACCTGATTTGGCATATGATTTTAAAAGAATGTTAGATATGTTGTGAAATGAAACCTGACTTGTAATTTTAATTGACTTGTAGTTCTACATATGCTGTAGAAATAAAATGCAACTTTTTATCTTAGTGTTTATAGTTTTCCATTTCCCAAATTACATTTGGTATGACTCACCGTTTTGGTATTTTTGAGTTATATGTGGGTATAATCAAGTGGAAATCTCAGAAAAAGATCTAGAAAAAAGAAAAAAGCATTGAAACAGGCTGTTATCATCCATCCATTTAAAAATAAATTTTCAAATAACCAACCAAATACATGTTCCTTATTTTTCACATTTTAAATACAAAAACCTGTTGTTGAAAATCCAACCAGTTAGGTGGTTGGTTTTTTTTTTTTTTTTTTTTCTTGCTGAAATTTGAATTTTATATTTCCTTGAATGAGTTTCATTTTTCTTTTATTGATACAAAGAATTTGGATTTTATATTGCTGTTGTGTATTATCGTCTTTTCTTAAATTTTGTAGCATTCCTCATCCTTTCTTTTGGCTTTTTATCTTCTTTTTACTGGGCATGTGAGTCAATTTTCAGTCAACTCATGGTCCCTGGTTACCATTTCTGCTTACCCTATTCAAAACACAATTGCAAAAAAACATAACTTCAATCTGTTTGTATTATGATGCTTGCTCGAAGGAAAAATGCTCCCATTTCTGCCTTCCACCCTTGCTCACTTTTGGTTTGTTGAAGCTTTCACGCGCCTATAGTTAGCGTTTTGATAGATAATGTCTAAATTTTACACAATGCAGGAGGACAAGAAGATGGCTTCTCGTTTGGCTAACACCATGTCCAACTCACTGAAGGGGAGACCTGTTCAGGTATCTATCTTCTATCAAGTTGGGAAATGTACATTTAAGGACTGGCATATAACAGAGCTTGTTGCAGGGTCGCATATTTCAAGATAAAGAGCCACCTCAGTTTATTGCTCTTTTCCAGCCTATGGTGGTCCTGAAGGTATTCTGCTTAAGCTCGTCTTATTAACACTAAAGATTTTTATTTATATTTTCTCTTAACAAAAGGGGTAAAAAGGGCATTTATTTGAAGTTTGTGATTAATATTTATCTCATTATTTGATTTATTTTTACTTCAGGGTGGCTTGAGTTCAGGTTATAAAAAATTTATAGCAGAGAAAGGCTTGGCAGATGAAACTTACACAGCAGATGGTGTGGCCCTAATCAGGATTTCTGGAACTTCTGTTCACAACAACAAAGCACTTCAAGTTGAGGCGGTATGTGCTCTTTTGAATCGAATTGTTATGATGCAGTTGTACTTGTGTGGTGATCTGGACTCAAAATTCTCAAAACCTCCTTTGGCTAAGACCCTGTCTGCAGATGTGCAATGACCTGAGTGTACTCCATTTAACCTGTCACTTCCAGACTTCCTAGATTGCCCGGCCTTTATTTTATTTTTCTTATGTGGGTTATAAAGAGAAGAAATAATAACCTCTAGCATTTATCAATAGTGGATTGCATTTCAAGAGCAGATCCACATTTGTACTTTTAGGATAACTCACACTCTAACATGGATCTTATCTATAACACAAACTCTCTTTCCTATGTTTTTGCTGAAAAATCGTCGTCTTAAATAAAGTCAAAATTTAACTCCATGCGGAAGAGAAATAATAGCCCTACCCTTCTGTTTTACAGACAAGTTTCTGGTTCTACTGCTCATTAGTTTCTCAAACTTTGTAGACATTATTACCTATCCCCTGCATGTAGCTTTTTTCTCACCCTAGTGAGCTATCTTACATATTGCTATACTGGCGCTTAATGTCATTCTTGTTTAGGCGGCAACATCATTGAACTCTGCTGAGTGTTTCCTTCTACAATCTGGCTCTTCGGTTTTCACTTGGCATGGAAACCAATGCACGTTTGAACAGCAACAGTGGGCTGCAAAAGTTGCAGAGTTTTTGAAGGTATGCTGTTTGCAGAAAGTTATACCTTTCCTGGATCGTTTTGTATATGATGTCTTGGAAGTTACAGTATATGCTTTGTCCTAAGTAGGACCAAGTTCACTTGAAAAAACATATTATTATTTTGATTTTTTTCTTATTCTTTTTCTATTTTCTTTTTGTTTTTTTTAATTAAAAAAAAAAAATTTAATTTTCAGCTGCACTAACCATTTTATCAAAGGGGAAAGACTGGTCTGTAAATCATACCATGGTATATAAGGCCTTTTAACAGACACATACATTCTTTCCTATGTAGTAGAAGTATGGCATGACTGGTATAAAGAATTGAGCAGACATCTGTTGGATTGGATTTGAACGTTCAATTAGCCTTTTTAATGTTAGGTTTTATTGTTCTCCGACTTTAACACAAGCGTTAGTTTCTTATGTTGCCTCATATACTGCTATTATAATTAATTTAGTCCTTGTGTTGCTACTAATTCAGCCTGGAGTTTCTCTGAAACATGCTAAAGAAGGAACTGAGAGCTCATCCTTCTGGTTTGCTCTTGGAGGGAAACAAAACTACACCAGTAAAAAGGCTGCTACAGAAGTAGTCAGAGATCCCCATTTGTTCACATTCTCATTGAATAAAGGTAGCAATTCTTTTTTTATTTGTCTGAAGAGTAATACTTTATTCTGTTGAATGTTCTTCATCGTCAAGATAAGGGCATGTGCTGATATCTGAGCCTTTAAGCTTTTAATAAAGCTGATTGCATGTTCTAACTCTCTTGTTTTCATCATTTGACTTGCCATATGGATCGCCCAGGAAAGTTTCAGGTGAGTTGGGATACGAGAAAAGTGAAACATCATTATATTTTGATTTAACGTGTGTCCTAGTGGCTTATAATTATAAATTCTGTATTCAATTGGCAGGTGGAGGAAGTGTACAACTTCTCTCAAGATGATTTGTTGACAGAGGATATATTGATTCTCGACACGCATGCTGAAGTATTTGTCTGGGTGGGTCAATGTGTAGATTCTAAAGAAAAGCAAAGTGCTTTCGAAATTGGGGAGGTAGTTATCGTTCTTTTAAACTTCTTTTTTCGATGTTTCCTGTTTTGAAGAACTTAATACATGGATAATCTTTTTGCAGAAATACATAGAGTTGGCTGCATCTCTGGAGGGATTGTCTCCTTCTGTACCGCTGTACAAAGCTTCCGAAGGAAATGAACCTTGCTTCTTCACAACATACTTTTCATGGGATAATACAAAAGCCGCTGTATGTGCTAAAACTGCATTGCATATTGATTATCATTTTTTTTTTTGTAAAAAAAAAACGAGAACAAAATTTAAAAAATGAAGAAAAACTTACTGATTATCGTTATTTTTTCAGTTATATTATCGTTACTAGTTTTTTAGTTTATAATTAAGGGAAAATGTTATATCTTGGCAGGAAACTTACTAGATTAATATCATGCTATCTTTATGCAATAGACATTTTCTTATTTTATTTTATTTTTAAAGCAGCAAGATGTTTTAATTTTCTCTTACAATTAATAAATTGGGGCCAAGTTTCATTCTCCCTTTTAAATAGCACTTAACAAATGTACTTGAATTGCAGATTCAAGGAAACTCGTTCCAAAAGAAGGTCTCAATACTCTTTGGCTTTGGGAGTGGTGTGGAGGTAAGCAATCCATTTATATTTTTCTTAATGTAATGAAAGAAGCTTGGTGAGTAAGTTGAGCAGAAACCATGAAGCATGATTATTAAGACCAGCACGGCAGGATAACCAATTAAAAGAAACCGAATGAAAAAATCAGCTCACAAATTTGCTTTTTTGGAAAATTATGCAATGATAGCTTGTTTGTGTTTATAGCCCAGTAGGGGAGTCCTGTTACGAGTCAATTGGAAGGATCATGTTTTGCCTTTAAAGATAGTTCAAAAAGGCTTTAACCACGGGATTAGACAGTTAGGATCTACTTCTAAGTAAGAACAATAATAATGATGTTTATTTGTGCGCGCTGAAGCACCTAGTCTACAAGGACATCTACTGATCATCAAATCAGCCTTTTCGGCTATTTACATAACTGACATTCCATTTCATTGCTGAGCCAGGACAAATCTAATGGAAATCAAGGAGGTGGGCCAACACAAAGGGCTTCAGCTTTAGCTGCCCTATCTTCTGCATTTAATCCATCATCTGGAAAGTCACCCACGGTAACTAAATTGCTCGTCCCAGTATTCATGTTATCAACAAGTCTGACACGAGGAGTCTTCTGTTTTTTATTAATATTTTATTATTTAAGAATAAAAAGAAAAGGAAATGTGAGAAGTAGCGGTAACTTTTTCAATAATTTTATCACTTGTTTTCCCCCACGGACACCTGAAATAACCCACTCCATCCTTGATTATTGCTGGGGAACTTGGTGACTTCTTACACGTTGCAATGTTGCAACGGAGAAGCTGCTTTTCAGCACACTTGGGTCTTTGCATGGAATTTACAAAAACAAAGCATGTAGTTTCTATTTGCTTTCTGTATGCCCTTTCCATCTATATTATTTCTTGTTATAATTGCAATAGATCTTTCTTTCTCATACAAACTTTTTGTTGATTGATAACAACAATGGTTCTGCATTCCAAGTTCTAACTCGGAATTATTATTTGAGAGATGAATGATTTTATTTTATTTTTATTTTCATTGGTGCGAGTTTGCATTTTCTGTACTTTTACTGATCGTGGTAACATAGATGATATTGGTACGTCACATTCACTAATTTAATGCGTGTGCTATCACCAGAGTCAGGATAGATCCAATGGCTCGGGACAAGGACCAAGGCAAAGAGCTGAAGCTTTAGCTGCTTTATCATCTGCGTTTAGTTCATCCTCGGGACCCAAATCTTCCACTCCCAGGCCTTCTAGTTCTGGTCAAGGCTCACAAAGAGCTGCAGCAGTTGCTGCTCTTTCTCAAGTTCTTACTGCTGAAAAGAAAACGAAATCAACTGATGGCTCTCCAACTAGAAGTCCTCCATCAGAAAGTAGCCACCCTGGTGAGAAAGCCTATTATCTCCTGTATGAGATGATGCATGTCGTGCTATAAAATGTAACTAAATGTGATTTTCTTTTATCTTAACTAACTAGTAGATGACAAGATGTGAAATCAATCTTCAGGGTGAAAATGTTTATCCTTCACGTTCTCTCTATTGTCTTTTATTTTTCCTGATAACAACAATGGTTATTTTTCCTGTTGAATGAATGATGGGATCTTTCTATTCCATTTTGAAAGGACAAAAAGTGCTAGAGTTTGCCACATCTCCTTGAATTCACATTTCAACTGTTTTTTTTTTTTGTCATCTATCCTGTATGTCCTTTTTGTTACGTGAAATGGGTCTGATTGGACATTACTACTACTAATCTTGATCCTGGAATTGCGACATTAACACCAACCAAGAATCGCTTATTTCTGAACTAGTTGGTGACCTTTTTGTCCTCTCGAATCTGAAATTATTGAACCTGACACGTTTCCGTGCTTTCAGAGGAAGAGAAAAGTGAAAGTGCCAATTCCGAAACAGAGGGCTCTCAGGATGTTGCGGAAGTCAAGGAGGTGGAGGAAGTTGTGACAGGTTCTGAGAACAATTCCCCAAATCAAGAGACAGTGCAGGATGAGAACGACAGTGAAGGTAGTCTAAGTACATTCAGTTATGATCAACTGAAGGCTAAATCTGACAATCCGGTTACTGGAATTGATTTCAAGCGAAGAGAGGTTGGTTCTATAGCAAACGCTCTCACTTCATATATATCACTTCTGTTGGTGCTAAAATCTTCTGCCAATTTGTTTCTCAGGCCTATCTTTCAGATGAAGAGTTCCAAACCGTATTCGGAATTACAAAGGAAGCCTTCTATAAATTGCCAAAGTGGAAGCAAGACATGCAGAAGAAGAAATTTGATCTGTTTTGAGGCTGAATCCGCTTGATTTGAGTGCGCGTTCCTTCTGCTCCTTTTGCATCCTAACTTACTGTTCTTCATTCATTTTGATCGGAAACTTATTATTTGGGTAATTGTGGTTTTTATTGGTACGCAATGCCTTGATATCCATGTTTAGCATTGTTTATATTTTCCCTTTTGATGAACATGGTACTTCGGTTAGATTTGGTATTGATTGTGCTGCCGCTCGAGAGTGATTTCGATTTCGATTTCATTTTAGTTTTCTCCTTTTGTAAGTGCTGCTACCCCTTGTAAGGATTACAGATGGTAGCTCTAAAGGCAGCACGCAGGTCAAATTCTTTCATTTGGTCACTATGTCTTTCATATTGTGGTTATTTGACTGTTTTTTAATCTCTTTATTATTGTTATTTTTTTTCTTTTTGAAGAAGGGGGTGTATATGTATCAAATCTGTACTTGTTTCAAATACAGGGAATGAGAAACTGTTTGCTGTTTTTTGTATTTACAAGTATTGGTTGCTACATATTTGTAGAACATGCAATCCTATGGTTTATAAGTTTCTGCTTTGTGTACGTTATTTTCTCCCTATTTGTGGCATATTCGTGAACATGCAATCCTTTTCTTAAAAAAAAAAAAAAAATCGGCTCTTTTCATTATGTCCTTGAATTTTCAGTAATTTAACACATACTCGTAACATTACATTATGATTATGTAAGAATGAAACAATTTACAAAACGATGGAATTTTATCAAAAGTTGTTGGTCTAGAAGTGAGAATTTTCGGTAGGGTGTTGGCAATCCAGTGTAATAATAAATCTTGCAGTAAAACATTTTCGGACTACTACCTACGTTATACCAAAATATATTGTGCTTGCAACCGTAGCCTAACGGTATTTTGTATGCATACTTCTACTGTTGAGAATACATGCAAATATTTTTCATTTAACGTCTAATGAAAGTTACTTTCCTTTTCTGAAAAAAGATTAAAAAAAAAAAGATGCATTCATATTTTTTACTGAAATATTTTCATGCCTAGTGTTTTCCTATTAGGTATTTTCTATTATATGTAATATTTTTCGATAGTACAAGTTTATTAATGTTAGATTAGAATAATTTCAACCTCACGTATTTAATGTGAGTTGCTCTCTTTTCAATTGAATTCTTTCTTTTTCATTTTCTTTTCTTTTAACCTTTTTGTACCCTATATTTTAGAGTTATTCAAATAATATACATTGATTTTGAATTGTTACAAAAATATACCATCGGCTTGTATTTAATAGGCACAATGTATAACTTCTAGCTTCTCTGGTTATCACACTAATTTGACTAAAAAACTGACATTAATACACATGAAAAGTATATTACTAATAATAATAATAATAATAATAATAATAATAATAATAATAATAATAATAAAATAAATAATTTCAATAATTTTAGGGGAAGAAAAACACTCGTTTTGTTTTTGTTTTTAAATTTTTCAAGAGAATATATATATATATATATATTTGTCTATTAAATATAATTCGATGGTGTGTACTTTTGTAACAATTTAAAACTCAGAGTATACTTTCTGAATAATTATAAAATACATGGAAAAAGTCAACAAAAAAGGAAAATATCCAAACATCCTTGTGTTTTATCAAAATACCGCTTTTAACCTTCTTATTATATAAATGTGTAAAACGCCCTATGTGTTTGTAAAATCAGTCACAAAATACCTTGTAAACCAATTAAATTCTAAAAAATATCATGATTACCCTTCTCAATTTATATTAATTAAAAGTTATATTAAATATGACTTACCCAAAAATCAAATAAAACAATTTTAAATTCTTCAAATAAGTATTTCAATCAAACAAACATTTCAATTATTTTGAGAACTTTTTATTTTTTAAGATTTATTTTATTTAGTATTTTGATTTAATAATGTTTGCAATGTATTTAATATAGGTTGGAAAGAGTAATCTTGATATATATGTTAAAAAATATAATTGCCACGATGGGTATTTTGAGAGTAATTTTATACACACAATGGATGTCTTTGGATATTTGCACAATAAGAGGGCAAAAGTAGTATTTAGCCGAAACACAATGAGGGTTTTAGTATTTTCGTAAGAAAAACCCTTTTAAATTTAATGGGAGATTGGCAACTCAACTAGGTTTATGTTGATTACGTTGCGTTAATTTTGCCTAATTATACGATAGTTTTACCTTTTGTTCAACCATATAATAATGTTGATCCTCTTCTCTTTTTCTTTTACTCATTTTCTTTATTTTTGCCTTTTTTTTTTTTCCTTTTCAATTTTTCTTTCCTCGATAATCTATATGTTTGGTACAAAACCCATCATCTCATAGAAAGTGATCTTTATTAATTAGGGCCCTCCTCATTTTATACAAAATTCCTTTATACAAATCTCTTTGTTCACCAAGTATAGAGACCCACATACGGAGCATCTCCAACCATAAAACTAACAACTTATCCAAAAGCACCTACCACTTAAATGATTATTAGCATACCCTTATCATTATCCAACTTTTTGATTAATATAATTGAGGTCCTTTATTCAACCTTTATACATTGTTTAGGGAACACAGCTTGACCTCTTTTGTTTGATTGCTTATTTTTCTAACTTTGAGTCCCTTTTTTCTTTTTTCTATTTAATCTTTTGGGAATACAAAAAAGATTATATTAGGGAGAAAGTAGGCAATGGAAATGTTAACAAAGATTGATTTTCCATATTATATTCTCATCTGGCCCAATAGGAAATTTTATATAAATTCGCATTCTTTTCCATTGGATTTTCTATTCCTAATGACTTCTATATGAGTTGGAAAGAAGTATTAATCATGTCATGGTTGCAAACCCCTAAAGAACAACCAAGGAAATGAGTGTTCTTTGGTCTTTCTTTTCCAAATTTCTATCCTTTTGGGAGTTATAAGATGAGATATGTGTATCAATTTGCACCGCAAATTAATTAAGGTTCCCATTTTGAACTACATCTGTTTGTTTCTTAATGGTATTTTTACTCAGCCTATTGAAGAAGAGTTTCACATTTCTTTTCATGCATGTCTATAATTTCAGAGTTCGGGATAATAAATAATGAAAAAAGAAAAATAAAGTATTCATTATTTGGTGGAATTGGAATTCCACAGATCTTGGTCTTGCAAGACATATTAAAAGATCATATTAAGAGATCCTCCACCATAACACTTTAAGCAAATTTAAATGAGTCAATGACATAAGCTCCACAAATAAATACACTAGTGTCTTCACATGCTAGAAAAGAAATCCTAACACCTAAATTCATAAGCCATCCGTGGGAATATATGCCTTTAAGCTTAAGAAATAGAACCATATCCTTTGGAAAATGACCCTCATATATGCTCGTGATCTAGCAAAAAGTCCCCCATCAAGATAGATAGTGCAAAAAATAATTGTGAAGTAGCATCTTCTTTTTTCTTTCTTTAATATTCTAGAATATGAATCCTTTATGTAAATAAAAAAAAAAAAATGTTAAAGATACCAATTCTAATCTTAATTTTTGTATACCAACATATGTGATATTAATTGTCATATTTTTACTGATAGATGTAATCTTTTATTATTTATGGGCATGACAATTCTTTTTTATCTAATACTAAAATAATTACAACTCATATATAATATCAATTGATACAAAATTTTAGAAACGGAGTTTGTATTCTTCACATTATTTAATAGAAATATTTCTTAAATAATTGAAGTAGAAGAATTAGATAAGGAATTCAGCTTCCATATTAACAAGTGAACTGTTAAATGGGTGGTACAATATCGTTATGTTTATATTTAAACAATGTGAAATTCAAATATTTTACTGTTATAGATTGATTCTTCTTAGTTTTGAGATTATCTATTTGGTTTTCTCTTTATTTTTCTTACTATTATGTATAATAACATCATCCTTCTATTTTCTTATTTTTTGTTGTTGACAATTATGAATTCAACGAATATGTTTATATATGCTAGTTCTTTATTCGTACATTTTCCTTCTACAAGTAAGATTTTAGGGCCCCAACGTACGTTTCTCTTTCTTCCTTTTTTTTTTTTTTAAAGGAAATCGTGACACCGACACTAGAATAAAGTATATAAAGATTTTTTAGTATGTTTGGCATACCGGTAGGTCATATTTTTTTATCCGTTGAATCTATGTATTTTTTAACTTTTACGTGATTTTATGCAGATCTAACGGACAGAAAACTTGACCTACCGATATATTAGCATACCAAAAAAGGTCCTTAAAGCATATTGGTAAAATGTTTTTTTTTTAATTCATTACTCAATATAGAGCTATTAAAGAGTTAAAATATAAGACAATGCCAAAATCAAAGAAACGGTTTCATTTATATGATTAGTTAATACAAATGCACTCTCTATCACAAAATAGAGAGGACTCCTCCACAAAGTGGCACAAGAACAAAGTTCGGCCACGTAAAAACGACTCAAGATGAGTCACATCCTAATAAGTTTTCATGTTTTTTTGTAAAAATTATGAATTCAACGAATATGTTTATATATGCTAGTTCTTTATTCGTACATTTTCCTTCTACAAGTAAGATTTTAGGGCCCCAACGTACGTTTCTCTTTCTTCCTTTTTTTTTTTTTTAAAGGAAATCGTGACACCGACACTAGAATAAAGTATATAAAGATTTTTTAGTATGTTTGGCATACCGGTAGGTCATATTTTTTTATCCGTTGAATCTATGTATTTTTTAACTTTTACGTGATTTTATGCAGATCTAACGGACAGAAAACTTG
>NW_010357498.1:0-524 GCF_000414095.1 Morus notabilis
CAAAGCTCTCTTCCCCCTCTGCAACCGCCACGAATTTAGCGACAACTTTGTGTGTTGTAATGGCGCCGGCCCATCAGAGGTTATATCGAAGCTCTCTTCGTGCTCTACCACCGCCACTAGAATGGTGACAACGTTGGGTGCCAAAACGGGGTCCATCAGCCGTTAGATCGAAGCTCTCTCCGCGCTATACACCCGCCACGGGAAGGGCGACAATTATTGGTGTCATAACGGGGACCATCAGCCGTTAGATCAAACCTCTCTGCGCGATCTACAACTGGCACGGGAACGGCGATAACTTTTTATGTCGTAACGGGTCCCATAATCCGTCAGATCAAAGCTCTCTTCCCCCTCTGCAACCGCCACGAATTTAGCGACAACTTTGTGTGTTGTAATGGCGCCGGCCCATCAGAGGTTATATCGAAGCTCTCTTCGCGCTATACAACCGCCACGGGAAGGGCGACAATTATTGGTGTCATAACGGGGACCATCAGCCGTTAGATCAAACCTCTCTGCGCGATCTACAA
>NW_010357499.1:0-706 GCF_000414095.1 Morus notabilis
AACTCATATTTAACATTCTTATTCACCGTCCTTTTTACGTTTACGATATCATCTCTCACAGTCTAATAATCATGGGACCCACATGTTTAACTGAAATCAGTTTTTTTATTATTATTATTTTGTTCGGACTTTCCTTCTTTCTTTTTTTTTTGTTTTTTTTGTTTTTTTTTGTTTTCGACGAGTCGTTAGAACTTGTTTCTGAATTTTGATTTCGTCTTTTTCTAAACCTGAAGAATAAGAGTATGTTTAGTTTATAGATTTAAAATTATTTTTACTTTATATGTATTTTTTGTGAGAGAAAATACTGTAACCAGCCACGAACTACACTACAAGAAAAATGGGTTTTTGTGACGACTTTTTGTCATCGCAAAAACCCGCATGTCGTCGCAACTAATCGTTTTTGCGAAGACGTGTCATCGCAGATTTGTCGTCGCAAATAATTCGTCACAAAACCTTTTTTTGCGATGACAAAGTGTCGTCGCAACTGTATTTGCGATGACAGGTTGTTTTTGCGACGAGAGACGTCGCTAATACACCGTTGCAAAATTCGCGTGATGTGATCATTTTTTACGACGACATTTCAAATTGTCGTCGCAAATAATCTTATTTTTTTGCGACAATAAGTCTAAAAAAGTCGTCGCAAAAAACCGAGTATAATTTTTTTTATATTTTTTAAAAAATGGCAATTAATTAATTTCTAATAATT
>NW_010357500.1:0-1469 GCF_000414095.1 Morus notabilis
GAAAAATACCTGGAGGCCGACTCAGATGATAACTTGAGTTCTTTGACCTTGAACAATCCTTACTCCAAAGCTTTGTGTTTAGAAAGCCAATGTCTTCCACGTCAATTCTTAGAATCCACGAAGACGTGTGTGTGGGCACACATGAGACAAAATGGTTTACAATAAACTCTCGAATTTCCACAAACACAAACGCATGCACGATGTGAAATTTTTGGAGAAAAATTTTTCCTTCACTCTATAGAGAAATTTTGGCCACCTCTAAAATTAGGGCAAAAATTCATTCGAAAAATTGTCTCCCATTCTCTTATTTATAGAGTAGAAGTCAAACTTCTAGAAGGAATCCAATCTCTATCTCTAAGATAAAGCTTGTTAATTATCTCATATTTGAATTTTAAACAAAATCTCCTATTCCCTTATCCCTTAGTGTGGCCGGCCAAAATAGGGATTCTCATCCATGTGTGGCGCCAATATTAGATAGGGAAGGAAGAGAAAATCATCTTTTATCTTGTAGTCCAATTTTGACTCAAATTCAAATTCCAATTTAAGTCAAACTTAAATTAATTTGAATTCTAAATTGAATAACTTATCAAATAAATTTAAATGGATAAATCTAGATGTGTTCAAATTAAAATTTAAATAATCACATTATTTAAATAATAATTAATTCTCAGTTAATTATTTTCAAGTGCTTAATTTTAGAATTCTTATGGCTATATAAAATAATTATCCTCTTGTCCCCATTGCATATCCCACAAACATGCATATTTATGATCTTGGTTCCAACTTCCCAGTCTATTGTTTCATCACATGAGCCGGACACCCCGATATGTGAATATGCTTCAAAACTGGCTTTCGATCATTCCACAACTCTAGGGGTGTCTTTGGTATAGACTTAGATGGTATTAGATTCAGAATATACATGGTGGTTCTTAGGGCATAATCCCATAACGAAGTAGGAAGTGAAGAATAACTCAGCATTGATCTTATCATGTCGAGCAAAGTCTAATTTCTCTTGTTGGCTACACCATTCTGCTGTGGTGTACCGGGTGTAGTCAATTGGGATACCACACATTCTTCAATCAAGAAAACCTGAAACTCTTAGCCCAGGTATTCACCCCCTCGATCTAATCGAAGTGTCTTGATTGGTTTACCTAACTATTTTTCAACTTATGCTCAGAATTCTCTAAGTTTCAGATTTCTGTTGCATTTGGTAAACATAACCATATCTCGAATAATCATCAATAAAGTGATGAAATATTCGTAACCTCCTTTATCTTGGACGTTTAACGGTCCACATGCATTCGAATGTATTTGCTAAAGAGGTTCTGTGGCTCTTTCTCCTTTCGACATGGAAGGCCCCGTGGTCATTTTACCTCCAATACAAGATTCATAGGTTGGACGCTTACTAACTTTTAGTTCACATAAAGGACCATCATTTACCAGTCTTTAAATCTTGTTTAGGCTAATAT
>NW_010357501.1:0-241 GCF_000414095.1 Morus notabilis
GTTCATATTTACCAGCTTTCTCTATTTCCTTTCCCTGTGTGTTTCTTGGCTCATCATCTACAGCTACCAATGTCAGGTTCTCCTCTAGATTTTTCTCAGTACCTGATCCAGAATTTGGTGGTTTTTTTCTCTCGAGAGAAGCTAATGTTCCCTCGGGCTCGGATTCAACTTCCGGATCATCGACGTAACAAAAAGCTGCAAGGGGTTTGATAATTAGAAAAATGTTCTACAAGATTGGCTA
>NW_010357502.1:0-200 GCF_000414095.1 Morus notabilis
AGCAGTGTAAAAAGCTACACAAGAAAAAGCCATGAAAGCCATATTTTCAGACAATTTCAGTTAGCCCATTGAGCCATCAAGCCGAGCCAAGCCGCTACATCACTTTTCTCCGCGTGGGCCCTAGCTCTTCCGCGCTTCCTGAATTTTCCTTGCGCGCGTCACTCGCACCGCCAGGCCACTAGAGCGCGTCCCGTGCACGC
>NW_010357503.1:0-1543 GCF_000414095.1 Morus notabilis
TCACCCTTCCCCGTGCGGTTGTAGCGCGCAAAGAGAGCTTTGATATAAAAGATTATGGGCCCCGTTATGACACCAAAAGTTGTCACCATTCCTATGCCAGTCTTAGATCGCGAAGAGAGCATCGATCTAACTGCTGATGGGCCCGTTACGACACCAAAATTTGTCACCCTTCCCGGGCTGGTTGTAGGGCGCGAAGAGAGCTTCGATCTGACGGATTTTGGGCCCCGTTAGGACACCAAAAGTTGTCGCCATTCCCGTGCAAGTCGTAGATTACGAAGAGAGCATCGATATAACGGCTGACGGGCCCCGTTACGACACCAAAACATGTCGCCGTACCCGTGGCCGATGTAGATCGTAAAGTGTACTTCGATCTAACGGTTGATGGGCCCCGATATGACACCGAAATATGTCACCATTCCAGTGGCGATTGTAGAGCGCGAAGAGAGCTTCGATATAACATCTGATGGTCCGGCCCCATTACGACTTCAAAACTTGTACCCGTTCCCGTCGCGGTTGTAGAGCACGAAGAGAGCTTCGATCTGACTGATGATGGGCCCCGTTTCGACAAGAAAAGTTGTCGCCGTTCCCGTGCCAGTTGTAGATCGCGAAGAGAGCTTCGATCAAACGGCTATTGGGCCCCGTTACGACACCAAATGTTGTCGCCATTCTTGTGCCAGTTGTAGATCGCGAAGAGAGCTTCGATCAAACGGCTATTGGGCCCCGTTACGACACCAAATGTTGTCGCCATTCTTGTGCCAGTTGTAGATCGCGAAGAGAGCTTCGATCAAACGGCTATTGGGCCCCGTTACGACACCAAATGTTGTCGCCATTCTTGTGCCAGTTGTAGATCGCGAAGAGAGCTTCGATCAAACGGCTATTGGGCCCCGTTACGACACCAAAAGCTGTCACCGTCCCCATGGGGGTTGTAGAGTGCGAGGAGAGCTTCTATCTAACGCGTAATGGGGCCCGTTATGACACCACAAGTTGTCGCCATTCCTATGGCGGTTCTAGAGCGCGAAGAGAGCTTCGATATAAAGGATTATGGGCCCCGTTACGACACCAAAAGCTGTCACCGTCCCCATGGGGGTTGTAGAGTGCGAGGAGAGCTTCTATCTAACGCGTAATGGGGCCCGTTATGACACCACAAGTTGTCGCCATTCCTATGGCGGTTCTAGAGCGCGAAGAGAGCTTCGATATAAAGGATTATGGGCCCCGTTACGACACCAAAAGCTGTCACCGTCCCCATGGGGGTTGTAGAGTGCGAGGAGAGCTTCTATCTAACGCGTAATGGGGCCCGTTATGACACCACAAGTTGTCGCCATTCCTATGGCGGTTCTAGAGCGCGAAGAGAGCTTCGATATAAAGGATTATGGGCCCCGTTACGACACCAAAACTTGTCACCGTTCCCGTGGCCGATGTAGATCGCGAAGTGTACTTCGATCTAACGGTTGATGGGCCCCGTTACAACACCGAAATATGTCACCATTCCAGTGTTGATTGTAGAGCGCGAAGAGAGCTTCGATATAACATCTGATGGTCCGGC
>NW_010357504.1:0-497 GCF_000414095.1 Morus notabilis
GGTTGATGGGCCCTGTTACGACACCAACATTTGTCACCCTTCCCAGGGCGGTTGTAGAACGTGAAGAGAGCTTCGATCTAACGGCAGATGGGCCCCGTTTTGACACCAAACGTTGTCGCCATTCTAGTGTCGGTGGTAGAGCGCGAAGAGAGCTTCGATATAACCTCTGATGGGCCGGCCCCGTTACGAGACAAAAAGTTATCGCTAAATTCGTGGCGGTTGTAGAGGGGATAGAGAGCTTTGATCTGACAGATTATGGGACCCGTTACGACATAAAAAGTTGTCGCTGTTCCCATGCCAGTTGTAGATCGTGAAGAGAGCTTGATCTAACGGCTGATGGGCCCCGTTACGACACCAAAATTTGAAGGGGCGGTTGTAGAGCGCGAAGAGAGCTTCGATCTAACAGCTAATGGGCCTCATTTCAACACTAAACGTTGTCGCCATTCCTGTGGCGGTGGTAGGGCGCAAAGAGAGCTTCGATATAACGTCTGATGCGC
>NW_010357505.1:0-478 GCF_000414095.1 Morus notabilis
GGTTGTAGAGCGCGAAGAGAGCTTCGATCTAACGCCCGATTAGGACACCCAAAGTTTTCGCTGAAAACGGGGCAACTGTAGATCGCGAAGAGAGGTTCGATCTAACGGCTGATGGGCCCCGTTACGACACCAAAAGTTTTCACCGTTCCCGTGGCGGTTGTAGAGTGCGAAGAGAGCCTCGATCTGATGGATTATGGGCCCCGTTACGACACCAACACTTATCGCCGTTCCCGTGGCAGTCGTAGATCGCGAAGAGAGCATCGATCTAACGGCTGACGGACCACATTACGACACCAAAAGTTGTCATCGTTCCCGTGCCTTTCGTAGATCACGAAGAGAGCTTCTTTAATCTAACGGTTGATGGGCCCCATTACGACACCAACATTTGTCACCCTTCCCGGGGTCGTTGTAGAGCGTGAAGAGAGCTTAGATATAACCTCTGATGGGCCGACCCCGTTACGAGACAAAAAGTTGTCGC
>NW_010357506.1:0-1191 GCF_000414095.1 Morus notabilis
GGCTTTAAATGAAAACTGTAATTTGTTGAGCCATTTTAGGCTATATTTTAAGTTATTTTCATTAATTATGAAACTAATGATAATACATTTAAATACCCAACATTACAGTTGTTCACATTGGATCGACCAAGAGGAACCCCGAAGTCATACTTTCTGTCATACGGTGCGAGGTAAGTAGAATATCACCTGTATCACCATAATAATTTTGCATAGTACATAAGTGATACTTGATTATTTGATGTATATGTATAATGCACAAAGTATGTACATGGTACAAAATAAAAGAAAATGCTATGTAAGGAATGAGTTGATAAAAATTTACCAAAGTAATCAAGAGGAGTGACAATTCGTGGTGAATAGTAATGAGGCTAAAACAATCCTGATGGGGATATTAATCACCACAAAGTCTATGGGAGACACATGATAATGATTTGGCCATAAGGTCTGGGACCACTAAATCTCTAGGAGACAGGTGATAATCATTGTGAAGGCGATAAGGTCTGGGACCACTAAGTGTCTGGGAGACACAAGATACTATTAATAATGGCCAGAAGGTCTGAAAAAAAAGAAAATGATAAAGCCACGACAATTATGCATACATGTGATGAAATAAAAGGTAACAAAGTTAATATTTAATAATATACTAATGGAAATGGAACAATAGGAAAGACTGAAGTTAAGATGTGATGTTACATGTTCAAATTAATTATTCATGCATTTATTCCTTAGTTCACTTATTTATGGTGATGCAGATGTAGGCACATCTTGATATTAGATGTACATTATTTAGGTGGTTGGCTGGCGTCATTCTTAGTACCAGAACTTTTGTCTATGGACGATGCTAACCTGTTTGAGGCCCTGAGTTACTAACTATTTACTATGCTCTTGTTTTTGTATGTAAGAACTGTCTGATCTATTTTTGGGATATGTATTATACTGTATATATGAGACATAAGTCAAAAGAAATACTAAAATCATGTTTTTGTACCATTGCGCAAAGAAAGTCTTAAAAAGTTCAAATTTGTCCCACATTTTAATGTTACCAATCTAAAGAAAACTCAAGGTAAGTTAGAAATAGGTTTTGAAAGAGTAACGACACCTTGCATAACTAGGTAACTTTAAGGTTAGACTAGGTGGGTGTTACAACCCACCCCCCTAAAAATCTCAGGAATCCAGATCACTAGGGTCGTT
>NW_010357507.1:0-855 GCF_000414095.1 Morus notabilis
CCATAACTGGAACGAAAAGTAATTCTTTGGTTTCAATAATATAGTAAAATTCACAAAAAAAAGACCATCAATCAGTCAGGATAAGAATAGTTGTGGTAGTAGTAACATGTGGCAGAAGCGAAGACGGAAAAGAGTTTCTGACCTTTAATTTCATTATCTCCTTGGACAATTGATGTGCCATCACCAGCTGGAGGAGTTTGCAGTGTTTCTTGTATCTGTTGTTGCAACGTTTCTCCGGTGCCATGTACACCATCCATCTGATTGATTGCAACTGATCCGGAAGAAGAACCTGTTGGAATAATGAAAATGCATTGATGCAAAGAAAGTAAACTTCATTATAAACAAAATGGAAATGAGTAATCACCATTTTTCTATCATTGGAAGAGCAATTTATTGAACACTAACGGGAAACAAAAGCCCATAATGTGATTGTTAAACAACATATACATTTACTTTTACGGCATCTCCTCCACAGAAATTTTCATGGCTAAAATGCATAAGACTGAGTTTCAACGAGATTTATTACATTGAGAAGCTGTATTGGACAGTCATGGAACTCTTAATCCAACTCTTGCAGTTAGAGTCTAGGAGTTCAAATCCGAAACTTCCAAGTCTGATCAACTTGCAATATTTGTTTCACGTCAAAAAAATCCTTTTGCAAACCAGAAAACACCCCAAACAAATTAGGGTAATAGTGAAGCTAGATACTGAAGAATTAATATTCTCGAACGGCAATAGCAATAGCAATAGCAATAGTAATTGCTCTTCTCGAACTTCATAACAAAGGAAATTGGCATGTTTAATTAAAATCCAAACACAAAGCTGCAACGGTAAAAATGGTAAAGTTCTAACACA
>NW_010357508.1:0-1629 GCF_000414095.1 Morus notabilis
AATCAACAGAAACGGAGGAATTGTTTGTTTATTTATGAATGAGTGGCGGTTATTTTGGGATTTGAAAAGGATAAGGAAGATATTTCAGATAAGATACTAGTACTAGACTAGAGAAGAGAGTAACAAGATTTTATTTTATCTAAGTACATCAACTCAAATCTTAGGGTTCGTTTGATATAAGAGTTTAAAAGAGAGTGATTTTATTTTTTATTTTGGAACTAAAATCATAATTTATGATTTTTGGTCTAAATCATGATTCTGAAACTAGAATCAGAATCATGGGTTTGAACCACAAAAAATTAAGGAGTGGGTGATTTTAGAATTATGGGTGATTCATGGTTTAAAACATCACATCAGGGTTCAAACCTTGAATCATAACCATCCAAACCAAACATTTTCTAAGTTAGTCAAATCAAAACCACTTTTTACTTTTTGTAAATAAACACTGGTTTGAACCCAAAATCATGATTTCGGATTTAGAATCCTTATACCAAACAACCACTTAATTTTTTATATAAATTGATGTGACAAATGAGTTGTTGTCTTTTTTATTAGTAGATACAATCTCTTATTATTAATTAACGCGACAATATTTTGAACATCTACTAATATTAAAATGACAACTCACATATCACATTAATTATATAAAATTTAAAATTTGAGTTGATGTCCTTAACGTTATTTTTTTATTTTATTTAGGTAAGAAATAACCATTGAGGATAGTTGGTTTGGTAGGTGTCGGTATTCGGTGGTGGAGTGAGTCTTACTTCCATGGAGGGTAATACTATTTTTTTTTTTGAAAGAACTAAGGCCTTGTTCGGCAGCTTTAAAAACTTAAAAAAAAGCAGCTCGAGTTTTAACTTTATTCAAGTTCATGTTCTTTTAAGTTTGAACTCGAGTTTGAGACTAAAACTCGAGTTCAAGTTTCCCCTTCAACTCGAGTTCAGAAACTCGAACTCAAATTAATGAACATTATTTTTTCTATTCTTAAAAATGTTATAACTTTTTCATTTTAATCCTGATTGAGATGATTTTTTTCTATGCGTTGACAACGAAAAGACGAATAAAATCCCACCCATATACTCTGTTAAAATTTTTCATCACCATTGAGTTTTTATTAAAATACTATATAAATGCAAATTTAAGTTTTGACTCACTCAAACACAAACTCAAAAAGATTCTTATCTCAAACCATAACTCAAATGTACACAACTAAACACAAATTCAAGTTACAACTTCAACTTAAATTATAACTCAAATTCAACTCAAAAAACGTGAGAAGTATGAAAAAATGCATCACATTATTATGTTTCAAGAGCTAGCAGATATGTATAGTCATAAAGCATATGTTCAGAAAGAAAATCTAGAGAAGAGAGTGTCATTGAGATTTATATAAAAAAAAATTGGGGAAGGAACAACCTTTAAGGAATACTTGAAAATTAATGATTATGTAATTTTAATTTTTGAAAAAAAAATCTTGATGAAAATTTGATTGATAACATTACTCTTTTTTTTTTTTTAATCATCGTATCAAAGATTTTTATATTGAAAACTGATTCGTTTTAGGGAATATCCAGAAATTTTTTTTTCGGTGACTAAAAAATTGCACGTTGGTTGATAAATAAGAAG
>NW_010357509.1:0-691 GCF_000414095.1 Morus notabilis
TTTCGTCCATAACTTATCTGGTTATAAACCATAACTTGACAAGTTATTCTCCATAATTATCCATAACTTGATAAATTTATCAATAACTTATCTAGTTATGAATCATAACTTAATAAATTATGACTTATTAATTTTTATAATTAAAAATTAACCTATATACTTTTTTAAACTTTTCTGACCTATTTTCTACTATTTCTCCTAAAAAAACGATGACGCTGACACCAAGATATGTATTAGGATAACGACAAAAATATTCGTGGCGTTTGTTTAAACTAAATGCAAGAATATGCAATTTGTTTTAAGAAATCTCGAGATTATCTTCTGTATTTTTCTAATTGAATAAAATCCATATATGTAAAGACCACGTAACATCCGTAGTATTTAGACAAAAATAACTGAGCGAAAAGACTCTTTTAGCCTTGTAAAAAAATTGTACAAGTGATTTAAAAGACAACAATTTTGACTGAATATCAATAAAAATAAAGGCTTTGTTTGAAATTATCCCGTTCTTATTTTTTACGTTTTTTAAGAAAGAAAAAATAAAATTACTTTCAAAACGGCATTTGGCACAATAAAGACAAAAAGAGAAATGAAAACGATTTTTTAATTTAGTGTAAAACGAGAGAGAAATGAAAAACAATATTTAGTCATTTTTTATTTTTTATTTTCGTTTTCTCCTCTCTTGAGCAGA
>NW_010357510.1:15000-20146 GCF_000414095.1 Morus notabilis
ATTAGTCAACATTCCATCTGATTTGAATTAAATCGTACCAGTCTCTACTGGGGATTATTACTCATCTCAGTAATTATCTATATGAAATCGCCTCTTATTGGCCTCATTGGTAAGTGCTACAAGATCTCCTACATTGGAACCCATGGTTATGGACCCGAATCCATTAGTATGGAACATTTTCTTTTCCAAGTGAAATCCCCTAGTATATGAAAGAGTGAAAAAGTGCTTTCGTTGTTGTGGAATAAGAAGCCTTCGTATCTTAATGCATGTATTTAATTTATTCGGAGCTATTAGAGCGGGATCCACTTTTTGGGGAATATGAGTCGAAGCAATAACAAGAATATTTCTAGTGGAACATCTTTCACAATCCCTGGAGAGATAGTTCACTAATAGACCGAGGGATAAGTAATTCGACTCAGTCACATCCAGATCATGAATGTTTGGAATCCATATTATGCAAGGAGACATTACTTTTGCTAATTTGAATTGAAGGGTGATATAAAACCGGTCTATTTCCGGCATCATATCCATAGTTAGCGCATTCATCATAGTTAGAAGCTCCAGCTCCGTATCAAGGTCGCGGTCGATATCGTCACTATCATCAATATCGTCACTATCATCAATAAGAAAACCCTTAGGCTTGTTATCCAGGAACTTGTTCAGAAATACTGTAATGAAAGGAACATAGGAGTTTGTCGCTAGGTATTTGACCAAATAGGATCGTCCAGTTCCTATAGAACCTATCACTAAAATACCCCTAGAGAGGGATAGGGCTAAGCGGAGCGAAAAAGGTTTTCCATGAGATGGGAAATGAAAACTATTAGCCCCACAGGAGGTTTGTGAATAAGTGATTGTCTGATAATGAGCAAGGAATATCCGTCTTTCTGCTAAACAGGATGTATTGAACTCATAATTCATATGATACTTTTTATGAATGTCAACTAAGTATCGTAAGTAAATTGCTCCCGGTTGTTCAATCATTTGATAACCAGAGTCATTCTTTGATAAATGATCACTCTGAGTCAGACTCAATAGAATTTGATCAATCCTTTTTTCTGTCGTTAAGGTGGAGAACTGAACCAAGAATTCTCTTTCTTTATCATCAACCGAATCACTGTTCGAGACCCAGGATTCTATTTTATCATCAATCCAATCACCGTTCACCTTTTTTCTTTTTCTTATCAATGAATAGGTCTCTTTACGACTTAGATGTCTCGTATTTCTGGAAAAAGCGATTCGATTGATGGGATTTGGTATGATACTTATGAAATCGATGATATCGATGAGATTGATATTCAAATATTTCTTCTTAGAACGTATTGAGTTGACCCCATAAGTGGGACCGCCACCCCATAGCATGTTGCCGCCAGAAGCAGAACCCCGTATTTCTTCTAGAGAATCTCCTAATTGTTCTCGAGCAACTAGAAAGAGATTCTTTAACCAGAAAGAATTCAGTTCAGATGTAGGATACCTATCCAGAAGTTTTCGCAACTCAATCATGTATGATGGAATCATCAAAGATTTGACCCTTTCGAACTCTGTCTGTAACTCACTATAGGTTCGAGAAACAAAAAGAAGATGTGTACGAACGAGATATCCAGCAACAAGAAGAAGGAAAAGGATTGAATAGAGGAACTCCCGAACATTTGGCGATCTCAGATGTGTCGATATCAATGGTGACTCATTATTTCGATGAATCATTTCTTTGGACAGAAGAAGATTATGTAAACACTTACTCGAAATCTCACTTATCAGATTCCATTGTGGAAGACACAATCTTTTCTGAAGAATTCGCCATGATATATCTAATCCATGCATAATATCATGAAAAATGGATACAAATTTTTGGCTGCTACTTAGTATCGGCAATAGGTCTGAAAAAGTATCTAAAAATAGCAAATTTAGATAGTTGTATCCTGTCGAAGTAAGGAACCATGGCATATATGTTTGGAATATATTCCATTTTGAGAGAGTTGAAAAAGCACTATCTCGTTGAAAGGTTCTATACATCTGCCCTTTCTCAAGGCATTTCTTTAGACAAAGACCCCGTTTTTTCCTCTTTTCGGATGGTAAATATTTCTCAGAACATGGAGTGTGAATCAAACCCATGTTTGAATTGAAATTGAGATACTATTCTCGTTCTTTACACTTCTTCCTAGCTGCTTGGCCTATAGTAGGTATTTGGTTTACCGCTTTAGGCATTAGCACTATGGCTTTCAACTTAAATGGTTTTAATTTCAACCAATCTGTAATTGATAGTCAAGGTCGTGTAATTAATACTTGGACTGATATCATTAACCATGCTAATCTTGGTATGGAAGTTATGCACGAGCGTAATGCTCATAACTTCCCTCTAGACCTAGCTGGTGTAGAAGTTCCATCTACAAATGGATAAGACTTCTATATTAATATTAGTGTATAGGAGTTTTTAAAAATAAAAAGAATAGCTTATAATATTTTGAGCACGGGTTTTTATAGTCCATTTTTCTGGTCCAAGTATATCTTGTTTTTACCACGAATTATTTTCCTTGGTTAACGATAATTATAGTTTTGCCAATATTTGCGGGTTTCCTAATTTTATTTCTTCCTCATAGAGGAAATAAGGTAATTAGGTGGTATACTCTTTGTATATGTATAATCGAACTCCTTCTAACAACCTATGCATTTGGCTATCATTTCCAATTGGACGATCCATTAATCCAAGTGGCAGAGGATTATAAATGAATCGATTTTTTGGATTTTTCCTGGAGATTGGGAATAGATGGAATTTCGATAGGACCAATTTTGCTGACGGGGTTTATCACTACTTTAGCTACTTTAGCGGCTCAGTCAGTTACTCGGGAATCCCGAGTATTCCATTTCCTGATGTTAGCAATGTATAGCGGTCAAATAGGACCATTTTCTTCTCAAAACCTTTTACTTTTTTTTATCATGTGGGAATTAGAATTAATTCCAGTTTATCTACTTCTATCCATGTGGGGAGGAAAGAAACGTTTGTATTCAGCTACAAAATTTATTTTGTACACTGCAGGAAGTTCCGCCTTTTTATTAATGGGAATTCTAGGTATTTGTTTATCTGGTTCTAATGAACCAACATTAAATTTTGAAACATCAGCTAATCAATCGTATCCTGTAGCACTCGAAATGCTATTCTATATTGGATTTTTTATTGCTTTTGCTGTCAAATCGCCGATTATACCCTTACATACCTGGTTACCAGACACTCATGGAGAGGCACATTACAGTACTTGTATGCTTCTAGCTGGAATCTTATTAAAAATGGGAGCGTATGGATTGGTTCGAATCAATATGGAATTATTACCTCACGCACATTCTATATTTTCTCCTTGGTTGATGATAGTCGGCACAATTCAAATAATCTATGCAGCTTCAACATCTCCTGGTCAACGTAATTTAAAAAAAAGAATAGCTTATTCCTCCGTATCTCATATGGGTTTCATAATTATAGGACTTGGTTCTATAAACGATACAGGACTCAATGGAGCCATTTTACAAATAATCTCTCATGGATTTATTGGCGCGGCGCTTTTTTTCTTGGCAGGAACGAGTTATGATAGAATACGCCTTGTTTATCTCGATGAAATGGGCGGAATGGCTATCACAATTCCAAAAATATTTACGACTTTCAGTATCTTATCAATGGCTTCTCTTGCATTACCGGGCATGAGCGGTTTTGTTGCAGAATTAATATTATTTTTTGGAATACTTACTAGCCAAAAATATCTTTTAATGACAAAAATACTAATTACTTTTGTAATGGCAATTGGAATGATATTAACTCCTATTTATTCATTATCTATGTTACGCCAGATGTTCTATGGATACAAGCTTTTTACTGCTACAAACTCTTATTTTGTCGATTCTGGTCCGCGAGAATTTTTTGTTAAATGATATGAGGTGTTCGAAAATGGTTGAAGTATTTAATATATGAGGATCACTATGACTATAGCCCTTGGTAAATTTACCAAAGACGAAAATGATTTATTTGATATTATGGATGACTGGTTACGTAGGGACCGTTTCATTTTTGTAGGTTGGTCCGGTCTATTGCTCTTTCCTTGTGCTTATTTCGCTTTAGGAGGTTGGTTCACAGGTACAATCTTTGTAACTTCATGGTATACTCATGGATTAGCAAGTTCCTATTTGGAAGGATGCAACTTCTTAACTATCGCAGTTTCTACTCCTGCTAATAGTTTAGCACACTCTTTGTTGTTACTATGGGGTCCTGAAGCACAAGGCGATTTTACTCGTTGGTGTCAATTAGGTGGTCTGTGGACTTTTGTTGCTCTCCACGGCGCTTTCGGACTAATAGGTTTCATGTTACGTCAATTTGAACTTGCTCGATCTGTTCAATTGCGACCTTATAATGCAATCGCATTCTCCGCTCCAATTGCTGTTTTTGTTTCTGTATTCCTGATTTATCCGTTAGGTCAGTCTGGTTGGTTCTTTGCGCCTAGTTTTGGTGTAGCAGCTATATTTCGATTCATCCTCTTTTTCCAAGGGTTTCATAATTGGACATTGAACCCATTTCATATGATGGGAGTTGCCGGGGTATTGGGCGCTGCTCTGCTATGTGCTATTCATGGTGCTACCGTAGAAAATACTTTATTTGAAGATGGTGATGGTGCAAATACATTCCGTGCTTTTAACCCAACTCAAGCTGAAGAAACTTATTCAATGGTCACCGCTAACCGCTTTTGGTCCCAAATCTTTAGGGTTGCTTTTTCCAATAAACGTTGGTTACATTTCTTTATGTTATTTGTACCAGTAACTAGTTTATGGATGAGGGTTCTTGGAGTAGTCGGTCTGGCTTTGAATCTACGTGCTTTGACTTCGTTTCTCAGGAAATCTGTGCCGCAGAAGATCCTGAATTTGAGACTTTCTACACCAAAAATATTCTCTTAAATGAGGGTATTCGTGCTTGGATGGCGGCTCAAGATCAACCTCATGAAAACCTTATATTCCCTGAGGAGGTTCTACCCCGTGGAAACGCTCTTTAATGGAACTTTAGCTTTATCTGGTCGCGACCAAGAAACCACTGGTTTCGAGCACGGGTTAATTCCATCCTTCTCGTCGAGCTTCAGGCATGATACACTTTTTAGTTATTGGGAGAACCCAAGTACTC
>NW_010357511.1:0-576 GCF_000414095.1 Morus notabilis
AAACCCCAAACCCCAAACCCTAAACCCTGAACCCAAAACCCAAAACACTGAACCCCGAACCTCGAACCCTGAACCCTGAACCCTGAACATCGAACCCTGAACCCAGAACCCAAAATCCCAAACCCCAAACCCCGAACCCTAAACCCTAAACCCCTTAAACCCCCAACCCCCAACCCTGAACCCAAAACGCTGAACCTTAAACCCAGAACCCTAAACCCTGAACACTGTGCCTTGAACCGTGAACCGTGAACCGTGAACCCCAAACCCTGAACCCTGAACCACGAATGATGAACCCTGAACTGTGAACCATGAATCCCGACCCTTGAACCCCGACAACCGAACCCCGAACGCCGAACCCTGAACCCTGAACCCTAAACTTCAAACCCCAAACCCCAAACCCCAAACCCTAATCCGTAAACCCTCAACCCTAAACCCTGAACCCTAAGGCTTGAGCCCTAAGGCCTGAACCCTGAACCCTAAACCCTGAACCGTGAACCCCAAACCCCAAACCCCAAACACTAAACCCCGAACCCTGAACCCTGAACCCTGAAAAGTGAACGTTGAACCGTGAACCGT
>NW_010357512.1:0-1946 GCF_000414095.1 Morus notabilis
CCTCATTTCATACCTCGGCACGCACTACTCCTTTTCAAGTGGTATATGGCCGTGCTCCACCTCCGCTGTTGCGTTATGGCTTCGGGGCGTCTGCGGTAGACTCAGTGGAGCAGCAGTTACAAGAGCGGGATGCCATGCTGGACTTACTTAAGTTTCATTTGCTTCGAACAGCGAATGAAAACGGTGGCTAATGGCAAACGTCGAGATGTGTAGCATGCGGTTGGTGATTTGGTGTACCTCAAGTTGCGCCCTTATCGTCAGGTGTCTTTAGCTCGGCGCCGGAATGAGAAGTTGAGCCCCCGTTTCTATGGTCCCTATGTTATCACTGCCCGAGTTGGGCCTGTGGCGTACTGCCTTCGATTGCCAAAGGAGGCTGCCATTCATCCGGTCTTTCATGTTTCCCAACTGCGCCGTGCCCTGGGTCAAGGACAGGCCGTGTCTTCAATTCCTCTCCAACTGTCCGGTGATTTGGAGTTGCAGGTGGCACCGGAGGCTGTTTTGGGGGTGCGCCAATGTGTTACAGGGGGTCATTCCGAGTCAGAGGTTTTGATCCGTTGGGAGCACCTTCCGGCACATGAGGCGACCTGGGAGTCTTACGAGGCTATCGACCGTCAGTTTCCTCATTTTCACCTTGAGGACAAGGTGAGTTTTTGGGGCGGGAGTAATGATAAGCCTCATGTACGTTTTACCTACGTACGAAGGAGAGTTAGAGAAAGGAATGTGGCGGGTGCAGGGGCTGGCAGTAAGGATGCGAGCCAGCAAGGAATTACTCGGGAAGAAGATGAACTGGCAAGTTGAGTTCTTTGACCTCGAACAATCCTTGCTCCAAAGCTTTGTGTTTAGAAAACCAATGTCTTCCACGTCAATTCCTAGAATCTACGAAGACGTGTGTGTGGACACACATGAGACAAACCGGGTTGCAATAAACACTCGAATTTTCACAAACACCAATGCATACACGATGTGGAATATTTTGGAGAAAAATTTTCCTTTTTCCTTTCTAAGAGAATTTCGGCCATAACTGGAATTAGGGCAAAAATTGTTTCAAAAATTGTCTCAAAATTGTGTCCACAATTTTCTACTATTCTCTTATTTATAGAGTAGAAGTCAAACTTCTAGAAGGAATCCAATCTCTATCTCCAAGATAAAGCTTGTCAATTATCTCCTATTTGAATTTGAAACAAAATATCTCATTCCCTTATCCTTAGTGTGGCCGGCCACCTTAGGGGATTCTCATCCCTGTGTGGCGCCAATTTGCAGATAGGAAAGGAAGAGAAAATCACCATTTATCCTTTAGTCTAATTTTGACTCAATTTCAAATTTCAATTTAAGTCAAACTTAAATTAATTTGAATTTTAAATTGAACAACTTATCAAATAAGTTTAAATAGATAAATCTAGATGTGTTCAAATTCAAATTTAAATAATCACATTATTTAAATAATAATTAATTCTCAAATAATTATTTTTTGAGTATTTAATTTTAGAATTCCGTAATTCTAAAATTCCCATTTTCCCTCTGTGTCTGGCAGAATTACCAGGACGACGCGGGGCCTAATGGACCTATAATCCCGAGCTCCAATAAAATTAATAATCAATTAAACACTTTAATTAATTAATTAATTCTATTAATTCCAATAGTTACTCCACTATAAACTTGGAATTGCACTCTCGAAATTATAGATATAAATTACTTCTAAACTGTGAAGTGTCCATTCGATATAGTCATTGCATATAGATCGATCCTCCATAAATAATTCATAATTAGAGCTAGGTAAAATCCATTAACCTTTCTAATTATATCTTTATCCTTATGTACCATTGATTCTCTAATAGACAGCGATTCATAAAACACATTCATGAATCGGAGCTCTTACTGGTCCAAGTATCGAATCAATCCTCAAGAGAATTATTTATCTACTTATTTCTTAAGAAGGAATGGATTCC
>NW_010357513.1:0-523 GCF_000414095.1 Morus notabilis
AAAGTTGAATAAAATTAGAACTTAAAAGAACGTGAACTTGAATAAAATTATAACTTGAGTTTAATCTTTTTTCTGAATTTTGTTGCTAAAAAACAACCTCTTAGGTTTCCCACAGTCCTACTTTACTTCTCATGCACCTAACGCCACTATTTTGGCCTTAGACTTTGGTGCAACCTCAAGTCTTCTTTTTTTTTTTTTTTCTTTTCTTTTTTCTTTTCGATGCAACCTCAAGTCAATAAAAAGCTCAGCTGCCTCGACCGGTTCAATTAGCTATTAACTTTTAGCAAAAGAAAGAAAAAAAAATATTATCAAGTGTATGTGTCAATATCTTATGCTTGGATCATGAATACGATAGAGAGATAGAGAACTAAAACAAAATTATGTTGATGAAGACATTGATATCAACATAATTTTGTTTCCTGATATATAAGTGGCAATTCTATTTTAAATTGCAGACCCATGTCTGAACAAAGTTAATCTTCACAAATTCAAGTTCCAAACTTTGAGACACTTTTGTTCCAAC